>NW_017234803.1:3705-19316 GCF_000208745.1 Theobroma cacao
GTGGGCCCACGTGTCACTGTAAATTAAATTCTATACTTTGGTTATCTGTATTACGGTATGTAAGAATTTATTTTGCTTTTACGCTATAAAAATTATTTATGCAGTGTTCTTAAAATATCGTTTTATGTGAAAATTGAATATTTTATTGAATATTTTTATTTTATTATAACAGTCATAATTCCATTTTAAACGAATGTTTTAGACATCCAAAATTATTTTTGATTAAGAAATATGTGTTTTCCACTTACATACTATATTTTTAGATGATTTTGAGATTTTTGGGATAAATGACAAAAATACCACTGTTAGACGAAAATTATTATTTTATTTGTTTAAGTTGGAAACAGTTTAAAATCTTTTAAAATGTGGTATTTGGAAACAGTTACCCACAGGGGAAATGAGAAGCTGATATTAAAGCCTTGCGGGGTTTCGGTTGACATTCCGGGTAATGAATGTCAATCGAGACGTCGCGACGGTTGTCACGGGCTCGATGGGAGTTCCGGGTCATGACAATAAGTCATTTGTGTAAATAACCTTTATTCGATAGAAAGTTTGCAACTTGGTTACCTTCACAATGAATATGAGAAATCTTATAGGAAACATGATGCAAATATTTGCTGATAGATACTAAGACATAGTAGATGTCATGGGAACCTGTAGTACTGTCCTTTATCATATTGACTATTACTTTGGCATCCATCTCAATCCAAATATTTAGCAAATTATGTGCACTACATAAACTAAGTCCTTTTTCAAGTGCAAGTAATTCAGCTTTAAGAGAGTTATGGGGACCAAAGTGTTCCAAAAAGCCAAAAAGGAGTTTACCTGTGTGGTCACATACTACTCCAACACCTACGGCATCCTAGCCATTTTTAGAGCTCCAATCCACATTCAGTTTTATTTCATTGAATCGTGGTTTTATCCATTTAATCTGTGGGGGCTTAGAATAATGGGTTGGGAATTCTATGTTCCATAATTTTACTATTTGCAAATCACATTTCCATTACCATTTCTCCATTTGCTTACCTTTATGGAGTTATGTCAACGGCTTCATAATTCTCTGTATGACACGTTGGGATACATGCCTAGTTGCCTATGTTTATCATCATTCTGTTCTACCCATAACAACCAACAAATAAAGATAAGAATCAAAGTTGGTATATGTTGTAACGTGCGGGTCCGAGAACACGACCACTAGACGCGAGTGAAAACTCTAAAACTAGGAGTCACCACCAATCTTTTTTCTAGGTGCGATTGGCCACCTATTGACTCGATTCTAATCGATGAAGCCTTAAATTAATTTTAAGCCCATCGAAAAGAACCTTAAACTGGTCTACGTTTTTCTAGATCTAAGTTCGAGAGTACGGTTACGCTCGGGGAAGGATTAGCACCCCCGGGATGCTTGTTCCATGAACTGTACCATTTTTAGATTATCTTATTACGCTTTCATTTTTTAAGTTCACTATATTTTGTTAGTTATTATTCTCTTATTTTACCTCTTATTTAACCTAAAATGGAATGCAAATGTGAGGCAAGATGAAATGCATGTCGTGAGATGAAAATATCGGACAAATAACCTTTTATCTAGGATATTCTCCCGGATCCGCCCATCATACTGGTGGGATCTGGGGTATTTTCTCACCTAGAAAATTATTCGAGAAATTCGCCTTCGCAAATTCAACGAATAAATCCCGTCATCGGGGTCATCGTACGTTTTCTTTTAAAATAATGTTTTCATGAATATGAACCTAATACGAGCGAAAGACTTTTATTAAAGATATTTCTCGAGCCTTCCCATCATACTGGTGGGACCCGAGGACATCTTTTCACCTAGAGAACCTTTCGAGGAATAGCCGCCTTCGCAAGATCCTCGGAAGATCCCATCATCGGAGCTTAACTCGTAAACAAAAAATACTTATATGCAATAATATGCATGATGCAATATATGTATGCTATGCTTGTACAATTCACTATTTTTCTCATTATTATTTTCTAATTATTATTTTATATTCTTTATTATTTTATTTTTTTATTATTATACCTTTTATTTTATTTCGTATTATTATTGTTATTTTTTTTATATTTTATATTTTTCCTATATTTTTCTTGATATTTTTTTTATCTTATCTCTTTTACACAATATTTATTAATCTATATCTTGTACCATGAGACATTTAATCCTTAATTTTAAATTAGTTGTTGTTCTGGACTTTTATTTATTTATTTATTTGTCTATTTATTTAATGTCATGCATATTGCATTTTCACAAATTAATTATTTATTATATATTTTAATTATTATTATTTTTTTTTATTTTTTTGAATTTTTATCAATCATTATTTTTTTACTTTTTTTGTTTTTTTGAATAATTTTTGTGTAGTCAAAATTTTTTATTTGTAAGAATTTCGGGGTCTTGAAATCGAGACCCTCCCATCGTACTGGTGGGGTCTTAATTCGGATTTCGAACCTAAGGAAAATCGACCCAAGATTGCGACTTCTCGCGTCTTGGCCGACCATCCCATCATTGGTATTATCTAAATAATAAGTCATTATTTTGATTAGTGACTTTGAATTAAACTCAAAGCAAGCCTTTTTTAAAATTTAGAGACCTAAATTAGAATTAATACTAAAAATAAATGACCCAATAAATATAATGGGAAAATAACCCAAAACTAAATTAATAAAAATTAAATGGCCCAATGAACAATAAACCAATAACACAATAGCAATCCAAACAGTAAGGTCCAAAAGAGTCCATACCAAATTTGGACTATTGAAGCCCAACGTCCAAGGAACCCAATGACTCCTCTTGGGTTTGGGTCGGCCCACTTTAGCAGTCTCCCTCAAAGATCAAAACGTCGTCATTTCAAACGCTTGGGAAGGGGTTTTTTTTTAATTCTCCCAAAACTACGCCGTTTTGCCACAAAGCCCTAAGTATAAATGCATTCTTTTTCTCATCTCTTATTCATTTCCTTCACCATTTTCTCTTTCTAGAAACAAATCTCTTTGCATTCTCTCTAAAATCTCACTAGCTTCCTCTCCCTCTAACAGCTACCCCAAACCGGACCTCCTTAATCGACGGCACCACCGACTACCTTGACCGGCCCTCTATCTCTCCTCTAATTGATGTCGATCGAGCTTCTTCATTCATTGACGTCCTCTCTCCTCTAACCGACTTCGATTGGGCTTCCTCCCTTCACCTATTCACGTCGATTCTCTATCCTCCCTGCAATCGCTCGACATCGCTGGCATCTCCCCCCTCTAGTAGCTCTCTTCTTTCCCCCGACAGCTATAAAACCTCTCTAAAAAATGAACCAAAAATTCACCTAAGAAAACAAAAAATTCTCCTTCTCTCATTGTGTGTATTTTTTATTTTTTTAGTATATATTTTTTGGTATATTTCTTTGATTTTTGTGGATTGTTGTGGCTGTTAGGAAGCTTAGGATTTTTGGTCTACCGATTATGGTTTCTTGGCTGCCTAGGGATTTTTCTAGGGTTTTTGAATGCTGGTTTTTTGATTTTTTTTGCTCCCCTCGATCCCTTTTGCTATAGTGGGGCTTTATACACTCGACTTTTTGGCCGAGAGTAGTGCCTCCACTATCCTACCAGGCATAAATTTTTCGCATTTGGCAGGGTGAGGGAGGTGCCTGGCAGGGTGCGTCCGCACCTTGCTAGTCGTACCCCTCTCCCTTTTTTTTATTTTATGTTTTTATTTTATTTTATTTTTATTATTTTTTTGGTGTGATTTTTGTTTATGAATTTTTTATGATTTTTTTACTAATAAATTTTATTATAATTTTTAGTGTCTACAGCTGCCTCTCTTTGCGCATTTCAAAAATCTGAAATAGTGTAAAGATGTAGACACTGTATTTGACTAAATTCTTTAATTCTCTTACCATGGTTTTTTTTTTTTTATGAACTTCTCGAGATTGAGGTAATGATACTTTAAGAATAAACTCCTCAAAATTGAGGCAATGAAACTTTAAGAGTAAACTCCTCAAAATTGAGGCAACGAAATTTTAAAATATGAACTCCTCAAAGCTGAGGCAACGAAACTTCTTTAATAATAAACTCCTAAAAGTTGAGGCAACGGGACTTGTAAAATTGACCTCCTCAAAGTTGAGGCAACGAAACTTTTAAAAATGAACTCATCAAAACTGAGGCAACGAAACTTTAAAAATGAAACTCCTCAAAACTGAGGCAACAAAACTTTAAAAATATGGCTCCTCAAAATTGAGGCAACGTAACTTTAAAAAATGAACTCCTCAAAGCTGAGGCAACGAAACTTTTAAAAATGAACTCCTCAAAGCTGAGGCAACGAAACTTTTAAAATTAACTCCTTAAAGTTGAGGCAACGAAACTTTTAAAAATGAACTCCTCAAAACTGAGGTAACAAAACCTTTTCTTCTTTTTTGAAATGGTGAAAAATAAATCAATTCCTCATCTGAGGTTCTACGACTTTAAAGATGAATTTCCCTCTTTTTCAGTTGTTTTAAAACTTTGAACATGGCAATTTAAATATCCTAATCATCTTCATCAGTTTTTTTTTGGGTGTTTTAGAGCCTTCTTTTTGATCAATGGGGGATGAACCGATCACGTTTTCGATCTCTCGTCTTCCTCAATTCATTGCTCACAACTGTTTTCTTTCTCTATCATATGCATGGTCCAATCATTCTTCACATTTTTACTGTTCTCCATTCTGTTGCTATTTCCATTTCTTTCTCTCTTTTCTTAGTTTTTTCTCTTTCTTTTTTATATTACCAGACCCCATTTCATTCCTCGTCAATTATGATCCTTNTCTTTTTTTCTTTTCTTAGTTTTTCCTCTTTCTTTTTTATATTACCAGACCCCATTTCATTCCTCGTCAATTATGATCCTTTTTCAAAATACTGCAAACATTTCTTTACTTTATCATGCTCTTTATTAAATATCATTCCAATTTTATGACAAATGCAATCCAATGTACTCATATCTCCTCTCTTGGCATAATGGAAATGATGACAATGTTGGGAGCAGAAAGGCAATTTTTTATTAGAAAAAAAGGGAAGTTTCTACAATCAGGCATAATGACAAGGAACAGGGAAAAACCAATTAATACAAAAGGGATACAGTTCTTTCTTAATGATTTTTCTGATCGATATTGATAGTGGCCTCGACATTTTATCTCAAAGCAAGCACAAGCGTCAGCTCCCTTGTCTTTTGTTTGAACATCTCGGATCATGATTTTTCACCCTTTCTGTGTTAAGCCCTTGTAGTATTTGGACCTCCTTCGTGTTTAGACCGCTTTTTCGGGTTTTCACCCTAAACACATCTCCCATACTCAAGTTGCCTTTTCAAGTTTTCAACTTGAAAATTTTTCTCTTTTTTTTTTACGCAAAATATTTCTTGACAGCATCGGCATTCACTGGGTTGGAAAACTCCCTTCCGTCCATCTCTGCCAAAATTAGTGCTCCTCTTGAAAAAGCTTTCTTCACCACAAATGGCCCTTCCCAATTCGGCGTCCATTTCCCGCGAGGATCCTACTGGTTCGGAAGAATTCTTTTCAATACTCTCTCTCTTTTTTAGAACTGATGAGGATGTACCTTTTTGCCATATGCCCTCATTATTCTCTTTTGATATAATTGCCCATGGCAAAGTGCAGTCAACCTTTTTTCTTCTATGAGATTCAATTACTCATAACGAGTGTTAACCCATTCGACTTCTTCCAACTGTACTTCTTTAAGGACCTTTAGGGAAGGGATTTCTACTTCAATTGACAAAATTTCTTCCATCCCGTATACCAAAGAGAATGGCGTAGCTCTCGTGAAAGTTCGGACTGTTGTGTGATAAGCATGCAAAGCAAATGGTAACTTCTCATGCCAATCTTTGTATGCATCTGTCATCTTTTCAATTATTCTTTTGATGTTCTTGTTGGCTGCTTCTACCGCTCCATTCATCTTTGGGCGATAAGGCGCTGAATTGTGATGTTTGATCTTAAACTTGGCACAAACCTCTTTCATTATTGAACCATTGAGGTTACTAGTATTATCTGTGATGATCCTTTCCGGGAGACCATAGCGGCATATTATTTCTTTTTGGATGAACTTACATACCACTTTCTGGGTCACATTGGCATAAGATGCTGCTACCCACTTAGTGAAGTAGTCAATCACCACCAGAATAAACTGATGCCCATTTGATGCCTTCGAGGTTATTAACCCAATCATATCCATGCCCCACATTGAGAATGGCCATGGTGATGTCAATACATTTAGTGAATTTGCAGGAGTGTGGATTTTGTCTACGTATATCTGACACTTGTGACACTTTTGAGTGAAATCTATACAATCTGTTTCCAACCTGAGCCAATAATACCCTGCTCTCATGACCTGTCTTGCCAACATATACCCACTCGCATATGCCCCACAAATTCCCTAGTGAACTTCTTCAACTATTCTCCAAGCTTCGGCTGAATCCATACATCTCAAAAGCACTAGATCCCTATTTCTCTTGAATAAGATGTCCCCATCCAAGAAGAAATTCATTGCCAACCTTTTAATGGTTCTCTTATCATTTTTTGAGCTTTGTTCTGGAAACTACTAAAACTTGAGATAATGCACAATATCATGGTACCATGATTTCCCGTCTACTTCTTCCTCTACACTGGAGCAGTGTGTGGGGCACTCTCGAAGATTAATCATGATGGGTTGAATCTTGACATCGGTACCAACGTTGAACATTGCTGCCAGCTTGGCTAATAAATCAGCCATTTAATTCTCCTCTCGGGGCAAATGGGTGAAGCAAATCTTATCAAAATTTTCAATTAGCTTTGAAACATACTTATGATACCGGATTAACTTCGAGTCACGTGTCTCCCATTCTCCTTGCAACTGATAAATGACCAAAGCAGAATCCCCATACACTTCCAAAACGTGAATTTTCCTCTCGATTGCTACCTAAAGACCCATGACACAAGCTTCATATTCAGCCACATTATTGGTGCAATAGAAGTTGGGTTTGGCTATGACGGGATAATGATCTCATTCTGGTGACACTAACATGGCTCCTATGCCATGCCCTAAGGTGTTCGAAGCTCCATCGAAGAACATCTTTTAATTCTCTTTCTCCCCTGATTCCTCCTCATTTGTTTGACAAACCGACATCAGGTCCTCATCTGGGAACTCAAACTTCATTGGTTCATAATCCTCCTCCACCCTTTCTGCTAGAAAATTTATGATTGCACTTCCTTTGATAGCTTTTTGGGACACATATACAATATCATATTCAAACAACAACACTTGCCATCTTGCCACTCTACCTGATAAGGATGGTTTCTCGAAGATGTATTTAATAGGATCCAACT
Organism: Theobroma cacao; assembly: GCF_000208745.1. Classification (NCBI taxonomy): domain Eukaryota; kingdom Viridiplantae; phylum Streptophyta; class Magnoliopsida; order Malvales; family Malvaceae; genus Theobroma; species Theobroma cacao. Next base: position 11,048 of record NW_017234803.1, read on the forward strand.
TCGTAATGAGCCAAGTGTTATGATATAGCATGTACTACCTGAGTCGATGCGCCGTCCATGCTAAAGCACAACACATCTTTTCCAATGAGGAATACTTGGACTCTTACTCAGTGAACTTTTACTCAAGTAGTAAACTACTCTTTCTTTCTTACCAGTTTCATCACGCTGTCCTAACACACATCTCATGGATCCTTCATTTACTGTCAAGTATAAAAAAAGGGGTCTCTCGGCCACAGGTGGTACCAACACTAGCAGACTCAACAGATATTCTTTAAACTTGTCAAAAGCAACTTGGCACTCCTCGTTCCATGTCCCAAGATTGTGTTTATGAAAAAGCTTGAAGATCGGGTCACATTTGAGTGTGAGTTGTGATATGAACCGGGCTATATAATTCAACTTTCCCAAGAATCCTCTAACTTCTTTCTGCGTTTTGGGAGGAGGCAAATCATGGATTGCTTGAACCTTATCCGGGTCAACTTCTATTCCTCTTTCACTGACGACGAAATCGAGTAACTTTCCTGAAGTGACTCAAAAAGTACACTTTGCTGAGTTTAATCTGAGCTGAAACTTTCGTAACCTTTTAAATAACCTTTCAAGATTGGTCGCATGGTCCTCTGTTTTACGAGCTTTTACAATCATATCATTCACATACACCTCAACCTATCTGTGCATCATGTCATGGAAAAGAGTCATCATGGCTCGTTGATAAGTTACCCCAGCATTCTTCAAATCAAATGGCATTACCTTATAACAAAAGGTCCCCCACATAGTTATGAAGGTAGTTTTTTCTCTGCCTTCTAGTGCCATCTTAATTTGGTTATACCCTGAAAAACCATCCATAAAGGAAAACATGGAATGGCAAACAGTATTGTCAACGAAGGTGTCGATGTGGGGCAGAGGAAAATTATCTTTTGGGTTTGCTCTATTCAAATCTCGATAGTCCACACACATTCTTCCTTTCCAATCTTGCTTAGGCACTGGGACAATATTTGCAACCCATTCAGGGTATTTAGCTACTTCCAAGAATCCTGTATCGAACTGCTTTTTCACCTCTTCCTTAATTTTCAATAGCATTTCAGGTTTCATTCTTATCAACTTTTGCTTAATTGGTTTGCATTCAGGTTTCAAAGGTAGTTTATGGGCTACAATGTCTGTATTGAGTCTTGGCATATCTTGATAGGACTATGCAAACATATCTACATATTCATGAAGTAGCTTTATTAGTTTTTCTTTTTCAATCGGCACCAACATCGTACCAATTCTAACTTTTTTCTTATTTTCTTCATTTTCCAAATTAATCGTTTCAAGTGTCTCTTGATGTGGGACAATTTGTCTCCCCTCCTGTTTAACTAGTCTTAACAAGTTCGGAGTTAAATCATAATCCTCCACGTTTTTTGTAACGTCAAGTTCACTGACACTTATACCTTTTTCAAAATTAACCTCAAAACCACTGTCACTATCATCTTTGCATTCATTATTTGGAATCCTAGAAGGTAAAGGGAATTGAAAGATGTAGAGCTATTGTATAGATAAACAGTTAAAATAAAGGGATGAGATGACAAGAATGGAAATGGTGAATCATGAGAGGAGATATGAGAAATGCACTACACATGTCAATTTATTAGAATGATAAATGATAAATAGCCTGATACATAAATTTCCAATGCTCTTGGGCATAAGCACGGATGTTTAGTTTGCATTACTTTGAAATTGAATCACAAGTGACTGGTAAACTCATGGTGGTCCAGCTGCTCAACTTCAGCTCAGGTGGTTCGAGGTATGTAGTAGGGATCCCATCCACATTTCCTAGCTGCTCTTCATTTTCCTCCGTTACACATATTGATAGATCAGAAAAGGCTTCCCCTAATGCTAACATTGATTCTCGACTCCCAACAGCGAGTGATTCAGGAAAGATGCAGCCTTCGGACCGAAATGTCTTGTAGAGATGAGGATATATCATTTTATGATTTTCCAACTCGTGCCCCTTAAAGTGAGCCAACCTTTCCCTTCTGCTTTCAACTATCATTTCTTCTCTTTCCTTCCTAGTCGGCTTATACCCCAGGCTAAACCTTTTTTCATTTTTGGTAGCACGTATTGGCCTTTTAATGCCTTGCAGTTCTCTTTCCAGTCCTGCCCCCTTTGTATCCTTTCCCTACTATCTGACTGACAGCCATCTTGGTAGTTTTGGAATGCCTTGGAATGGGTGGTGTGGTTCCTTCTCCAACATATGTGGTATTAACAAACTCGAAGGATCGAAAGGAACATTCAGGCACTTCTTTCGTCGCTTCTAAGTAAGGAGTATCCGCTAGCTTGCTTATGAGTAAGTCCTCTTTCCCATTAACACATACAATCTTCCCATCCACGATGAACTTGACTTTTTGGTGAAGCGATGAAGGTATGGCCCCAGCCAAGTGGATCCAAGGTCTTCCCAACAAATAATTGTATGAATGAGCGATATCCATAACTTGGAATTCAGTGGTCAAGGTACACGGGCCGATTTCTATCGGTATCTCAATGTCCCCCACTACTTCTCTCTTTGTCCCATCAAAGGCTCTCACAATCATCTGACTCTTTCTCACGTAAGACATGTCGATGGGTAAGTGGGCCAAGGTCCTCATGGGCATCACATTCAAGGATGATCCATTATCAAGCAGCACTTTTGCTACAATACAACCTGTGCACTTGGTAGTGATATGCAAGGCTTTGTAGTTTCCCCTACCTTCAGAAAGGATTTCTTCATCGCTAAAGGATATTATGTTACCCACTGAAATGTTCGCAATGATGTAGTCCAAATTTTCAACTGAAATGTTGTGATCCACATATGCTTGGTTCAGAATCGTGATCAAAGAATTCCTATGTGGTTCTGAGCTAAGGAGCAATGATAACAGTGAGATACGAGTAAGCAACCTATTCAATTGCTTGACCACATTGTACTCACTATGTTTAATGAACTTGAGGAACTCGACAACTTCTTTTTCCCTCATCGGCCCCTTTGAGCCATCTGTCAATTCTTGAGATTGCACTTTTTCTTCTCTCGGATTTTGCTCTTTTTTTTTTCCCTTCTCTTTCTTGAGATTCTCCAATGCTTCCGGTGTATAGCAACGTTCGCTGCGGGTAATCCCCCTAACACTAGTTATATTTGCAGCATTATCTTGAGATTCGACCATCCATTTCCCCGCATTTGAAACTTGTACATTACAATTGTAGTTCCACGGGACAGCTTTATCATCTTTGTAGGGGAAAGGTTTAGGGACTTCGATGGTCATTTGGGCATGGGTTTTGTCTTCCATAAACTCTCCTCTTGGTTCATAGAAAATGGTTAAAGGTTTTATCTTCATTAGGTGAGTGGAATCTTTGGGCATCATGTTTACTGTTGACCTTGAGGCTTCCACATAGAATTAAATCCTTAATTCGTCCATCATCCTTTGCACTTCCTTTTGGAAAGAACTACAATCTCGAATTAAATGCCCCACACATCCTTTGTGATATAAGCAGTATGGTCCTTGGATATCTCCCGAGTCATTCATGTTAGGACATTTCGGCCAAACCTCGAGCATATTGGCCTTTACCAAGGCTTCAAACACTTTCTCCATGGGGGTTTCCACTTCCCGAATGTTCTTTTTAACATACACCTCCCCTTCGATTGCATTTACCCCTGCCCCAGCATGATTTGGCAATGGGTTGTTGTTAACATTCTATTTTGGCTTCTTTTCAAAATTTAGGATTCCTACCTTGATCAACCTTTGCACCTTATGTTTGAATGCTGTACAATTCTCGATCGAGTGACCTTCGATTCCATAATGATAATCACAATGGGCGAAAGCGTCATACCATCTCGGGAATGGAGGTTTTAATGGCTTTATGTATAAAGGTGCCACCAGAAGGTTTGTAACTAACTGAGTGAAGAGTTCAGCATATGGGATTGGGATTGGGTCAAATTGCACTTTCTCTTGCTTGTTTGACCATCTTCTTGATTCACCGGTAGTATGGTTGTTTGAAGGTGTTGTTTGTTGTGTGGTTGAAGCTGTAACGGGTGTGAAAGTAGGTGGGTGGATATTTATGGGGTAAGGTGTCCATTGGATGGGAGCATATGGGTACAGGTTAGAAAAGGCATTTGGCATGCGTGGATATAGGTATGGGGTTTGTGAAGCGTTATTCATAATTGAGTAATAGGGGTATGGTGGATATGGCTGGTAAGGGTTGTAGCTTCTTCCTTGGGGTTGTCCCGAAGTGATGGCTTAGGCTTCTCCTTCTTTCTTCTTAAAAGTTCCCCATTTTTTCGTGTGTGACTCATCACCTCCTTCTATCTTCCCTTGCTTAATGGTAGTCTCTATCATCTCTCCTGAAATCACCATATCAGCGAAGTTCTTTGTGGCACTACCGACCAACTGTTCATAGTAAGGGGCTCGTAGGGTGTTAGCGAACATCACGGTGGTCTCTTTCTCAGTCAATGGTGGCTGAACTTGAGAAGCCATATTCCTCCATCTTTGAGAATATTCTTTGAAGCTTTTAGTGGGTTTCTTCTCCATGTTTTGTAAAGAAAGGCGATCCAGAGCCATATCTGTAACATGCTTATACTGAGCTACAAACGCCCGAGCAAGGTCCTTCCACGTGTGGATTCGATTGCAGTCCAGTTGGACGTACCACTTTGCTGCAGCACCAGTGAGGCTATCTTAGAAGCAATGTATCAAAAGCTTGTCATCATGGGCATATGCGGCCATCCTTCTACAATACATAGTGATGTGCGTGACCGAGCACTTGTTCCATCATACTTTTCAAAGTTTGAAACTTTGAATTTTAAGGGGATAACCACATCTAGAACGAGACAAAGTTTGATTGTATCCATATAGCAATACATTCCCATTCCTTCTATCATGTGTAGTCTCTCTTCAATAAGGTCAAATTTCTGGTGGGTTTCGGGATTATCCTTTGATTCAACGGATCCACACTTGAGCTTTTCTTATTCCTTCGGACCATCCAGATCAGGTACAGATATGGGGTCTGAAGGACTTGCCCCTCCAATTGGCCTTTATTGGGCATAAGTCTGTGGTGGCCTTGTAGGCACTAGCATCTCAAAGAACGGATATTGTCCTATCGATGGCATGGGGATAGACGCATTCCTTGCTAGTGGTGGTGTGAATCCTAGTAGATATACAAGGTCTGTATTGGCTTCTATCTGTTGAACATCTTCTGACACACCAGAATTCCTCGCCACTCTCTTCCCTTTATCTGTCGACATCAACTCCAAAATCTTTGACAACTGACCCATGATCTCTTCTTGCTTCTTTTCGATCTTGTCCATTCTCTCCGAGTGTTCGTCCCCCATGATCTTAGAGTGAGCTCTTGTGTTGTATCTGTGTAGGGTTCGTTTTTCTGGAATTTTGTTCTTTATGGGCCAAATGGATAAGTTAGAATTTTATGTTAATGAGTGCATTGTCATTTTTTTAATTTATATGAATCATGCAACTATGATGCAAGTGAAATGTGTTTGAAAATAAAAGAAAAATAGGAAAAATATTGGCCATCCAATCATTTACCATAAGAAAATTCACATACATAGAACTGAAATATCCGATTACATCATTGTCTAAAACTAGTACATAACTACCAAAAGGAAAAACCAACTTTGTCATATTGGTCCCTAACCATCCTGAGGTGATCGATCAACCGCTCACTCAATTCATCCGTCGGAAGAATCTCTCGCTTGAGTTCTTCGGTCTTGTCTATCATTACTCGTGCTCTAAATGCCACTTTTCTCATCTGTCTCAATATCCATCACATTTCAGCTTCTTTCCTTTGAAGGCTTTGTGTGCGCGAATCATTTCTTTCCCTCATTTGGAAATACTCTTGCCTTAATGCTTCATACTGTGCCTTGTAGCCCTCCATGGCAGTTTCCAACAAGCTGCAGTCATTTCTCAACTCTTGGATAGTTTGTTCTTGTTTTCGTACCTCGTGCTGCAAAGCATTGTGGAGTTCTTGCATTCTGGCTATTAGAGAAAAATTTGCCATGATCACTTCCTCAAACTTGCTTCGCCACTCATCCCGTTCTTCCAAAGCCATTCGTACCTTTCTTGTCGTCTCTTTCTTCACTTCTTCTAGCTCATCCTCATGTCTTCGCTTCATATTCATCATCTCCTTTTCAAGTCTCTTTCTTGTCAACTCGTTCTCTAGCAAGACATCTTGAGGTTCTGGGTTTATGGGATGTTTTGATGGATTTTTCGGGGGGCATACAACATCTTTCACCCTTTGGTCGTGCCAAGTATGATATCCTGTGGTGACTTTGTCATGACCCAAAACTCCCATCGAGCCCGTGACAACCGTCTCGTCGTCCCGATAGGCACTCATTACCCCGAATGCCGATCGAAATCCCGTAAGGCTTAGCATCAGCTTCTGCATCTTCCCAGTGAGCGACAATTATTAAATCTCACATTTCAAAAAAATCATAAGTCATTTCCAAATCAAAACAATAACATATTACTTTCTGGCTCACATGGGCATTTTCGTCATTTTTCTTCAAAAATACCGAAACTCGCCAAAAACATGGTGTAAAAGCTAAATATATTCATACATACTTTAAATCAAATAACTGAAGAATAAAATTACTTTTACAGTGACACGTGGGCCCCCAACTGACTAAAAAGATGTAAGGCTACGAACTCTTACTTTCTAGGATGCAACTCCGAGATTAATTCTCATCTTAATCAACTATCAACAAACTGTCCTGAGCCTGAAAAATGGATAGGAAGAGGGGTGAGATTATGATTACATAATCTCAGTGAGTAAACAATTACCATCAAAAGCATCTAAAGCCAAGTAAATGGAGACAATATAAAAACGTTATATCTCAATAATGTTCATAACACAAATTTCGTTTCAATCTATACCAAACAATTTATTTTCATCAAAATTTCTCGGCTTATGAATTTCTTAAACTTGGCCCCTGCTAGATTCATTCTCGCGGGTACCTTTGTCAAGGTATCCCACTGAGACCGTCAAGGCTGTTCAATGACCCATACCCATAAACATGTTTTCACATCTGACACACAGCCGTTCCTTGGCGTTGGCTAAGTCTCACTCTCACGTGGTGGCCCGAACGTGAGGTGCACTCAAATCATACCTCAGGAGATACTTCACCCAACATCTCCCCCCGGAGGTAAGTATCTAATTGAGTTACCGTGCCCCTCTCATAGGCAGTCCAAGGAAACCCCCACCACTGCAGTGACCGTTTAATATACCACAGACCCATAAAAATTTCAGTAGCATAATATGGCGAATAAAATGTTATCCAGTCTACCGAGACCAATCCAAAACTATTCATATATTTCATGCCAACCCTAAAAATTTAGCCATCATGCTACCATAGTGTCATAAGCCCCAATTTCAATAACATATAAAATCATAAATTTCAACACAGTCTCCATATACTCAATTTTCCCAAAACAATATTTGATTTCAAAACCAGTATAAATCTCATTTTTATTAAAAAAACATTTTAATTAGAAAACATAATATTTAATAATTTAAGCTCACCATTCAATAAAAACATCAAACAAGTATAATTACTCTAGATATTTAAGATGATAAATTGTCCACTCACAGTTCTAGGAGTCGATATACTCTTAACTCCAATCTTCAAGCACAATCTCTGTACTTTTACCAGTGTAATTTGCTCACCACCTATCCAGAATGTACAATACATAATTCACCACATCAATGCTTGACCATTATAAAATCAATTTAGGCTTGGTATATATGCATGATATGACATGTAACTTATCCGACTACCACTTAAATGCGGTGCTGACCTAATTTGGCCTATTACCTGATTAAATTACTAACGCATCCAATTTAATCTCAAATTAATTTTTTTCAGTTTCTATACCTCAATTGCACCCAAATTGACTTAATGTTGCGCAATGTGGTGCAAATTATCAGTCCCGGTAGCAAATTACGAAAATACCCCTAATGGGTAAAAATTCATATTTTTGCTCTGAAAATTTCCATTATTTTTCTAGACTCATAATTCATCATTATTCATCATAATTCCTCAAATAAAAATCAAGATCATCAGCCAATATTCCCCTAGAAAATTCAGCCAATAATGGTAATGGAGGAAAATAAATTCTTTTCTTGTTGTTTTGTTCCTAAATATGCTAAACTAACTTAAAACACTAACATAACTTAAAATCAAATTAATCTAACAAGTTTCTCTCTCCTAACCCATTTTTCCAGAATTGAATTCATCCTCAAATCACATGATTCAACCATG
>NW_017234803.1:19882-37137 GCF_000208745.1 Theobroma cacao
CATTCTCCAATTTGTCAAATGTGATCTAAATTCTCTCAAAATCTCAAATTTTGTCCACGGGTGGAAAATTATAATTTTGCCCCTAGATAGTGAAAATTCTGGTTTGACTCCGAATTGATCCTTGAACTCCTAATTACCATTTTGAGTCATCCCTGAACTATGAAACTCTTAATTTCACCTTAAAATTCCTATTTGAACTAGTTCGAGGCTTAATCGACTTAATGATACCATTAGGGGCAATTTCGTCTTTTAACGATTTCTCGAACTTCCTAAATATACAAACATTCTATCGAGCATGTGAATGACATTATAATTATTTTACAAAGCAGGGTTTGACAGACTTCATCGGTAACCCTCCCTTGATCCACTCGGCACGTTTTCTTCCAATCTTGTACAATTTCCTCAATTTTCTTTAGCGTTTCCGGCTCTCCATATGTAAACTCTAACTGGTTGAGCTGGTGAGTCATGGGCACGAATTGCTCAGATCTGAACTGTCTTCGTACCATTATCGGTGCATAGCTAATGGCTCCCCATGGTCCCATCAGCGGTACCCACAACTTGTCCCCGCATTTGTACATTACTTACATTAGTGGCATCCATGGAGCTCTCCAAGTTACTTCAACGCTCATTAACCTTCGGAGATTCGTGACCCACTCTTCTTTCCTCTTGCAGTCGGGCCATACACTTTCGAAGAACTCAAGAATAGGGCAACTTGCAAACAGATAAGGCTTCCAAAATTTGCTCCCTTTGCATTCGAAATGGCTTTTGATCCATATGGTTAAGAGTTGGGCACATCCGATGAATTGTCCCTCGCCTTTGTGTCGACAGAAATTCAAGGATCTGAAGGTTTCAACTAAGATGGATGGGGCCGGGTTGATGCTCCTTGTCACTTGATCAAAGAAGTCTATGACTGATACCTCCACATGACCTAGAACCTTTGGGAAGACCACTAAGCCATAGATTGCCATCGCGAAAGCTAGGAGACCTTGTTCATCCTCCATGCGTTTTTTAATATATCCGTTCAAGAAACTCCACGGAAGGCATTCTGTGTCTCCTTTCTTCTTTAGGTGCTGATCCACTTCTACCATAGTCATTTTTAGCAACTTGGCCAACTTCCGCCGGTGTCTTGTCTTCTGGGCCCTCTAATAAATCTTGTCAGGCTGCATGTGATCTATCCGGAATAGAGAGGAGTACTCTTCTATGGTAGGGGTCATGTCCACCTTGTTAAAGACAAAGCAATGGTATGAAGGATCCCAAACCTAGACAATGGCTCGGAGCATTTGGTCATCAACAGGTACATATAGGAGCCATGCAATGTGTCCATACTTGCTCTGAAAATTGTCTCGTTGAGCACGTCTCCACTGTTCCCAAATTCCTATCATCTTTATGAAGTCATTCTACTGAAAGTCCAAGTGAACTCTCTAGGGTAAAGTTGGGATATGTCCTTGGGTCAAATAGTCTCCTTTTTCTTGTTGAATCTGCCCCATCTGTAACTCTGTTCATAGTCATTTCTGTATATGTTGAGTGGACCTGCTGATGACGATGCCATGGATGTAACCGGGATCTCTTAGGTTGGATGTTGTGTTGTCACGACTCGGAACCTCCCTCAGGCCCATGAAAATTCGCCGCGACGTCCCGATTGACACTCATTATCCGGAATGCCAACCGAAACCCTGCAAGGCTTACATATCAGTTTCTTTCCTTTCTTGTGAGCAATCATTGTTAAATATCGAGTTTTTAGAGAATATATACTATTTTAGATAAAAAACAATCAAAATAAAATTTTCGCCACACAGGGGTATTTTGGTCATTTTTTTCTCAAAAATTTCAAAACTGGCTAAAACGTAATATACAAGTACAAAACAAATAAGTCATATTCAAAATGAGTTTAAAAGTCTAAAATCTTCATTTAAAACGAAATTACGATTATTTGAATATAATAAAAAAATAAAAGAATTATTAAGGAAAATATTCTATTTTCTTATAAAACAATATTTATAGAGTTATACGTGAATAATTTTTATAGCGTAAAAGCTAAATAAATTTATACATACTGAAATACAATAAGCCAAAATATTTAATTTAATTTACAATAACAAGAGGGCCCCCGAATAAACAAAAGTAAAGAGGGCTGTGAACCTACGATTTTGGAAAATGCAGATCCAATGGTAGTCCCTGATGAGATCAGCTATCTACAATCTATACTGAACCTGAAATGGGTGGAAAGGAGGGTGGTGAGATTATAAATTCCCAATGAGTAAACAGACATTATCATAAATATCTAAAGGCGAGTAAAATGGAGGCAAGTTTAAACAACAAATTTCAACCCATTTCATAATGTTTTCAATTTATTTCTTAAACCATAAAATATTTGTAATTTACCAAAACAGTTGTTAAGGCTTATGTCTTTTATTAAAACAAGGCTCAAGCCAAAACTAATCCTCGGGGATACCTTGGCCGAGGCATCTAACCGAGTCCGCCAAGGGTGTTAAAATATTCACACGTGAAACACATTTTTATTTTTAAAACCAGCCGTTCCTTGGCGTTGGCCGAGTTACACATTCACGTGGGGGTTCGACGTGAAGTGAGCTCTAATACTACCCCAGGAGTTACCCTCCTCGCCTCTACAACCGGAGTAACTATATAACTGGGTTTACCGTGCCCCTCTAATAGGCAGTCCACGGAAACCCGTCACTGCAGTGACTAACCCACCAATTTTAATAAAATTTCGACAGTATAACGTGGCTTTTATTTATTTATCCAGCCTGCATAGTAAAACAACTTACATAAATTTCCCAATGCATTCACAAAATATAGCCACATATACTCATTTCTCATAAGCCATTCCTAGGAAAATATATATTTTTCAAGTCAATTTGTAGCCTCCAATTACTCAATTTCATAATCAATACAATATATTTTTATTTGTCACATTTATTCCTAAAACATCAAAAATCCCGTTTTAATCTCGTTTTCATTTCATAAAATACATAAAGGGCATTTAAAAATAAACTCTAGATAATTTACAATAATAATAAGTTTACTCACCGTTTGTACAAACTAAAAGCTTTCTAAGCGCCCCGATCACTACTCGTCGGGTACGACTTCTTTGCCTTTTCCGGAAGGCTCTCCTCCTAGACACATTACAAAAATTTACACAATTCATCACATTGATGCTAAATCACTATATAATTAACTTAAATCCTATACTAATGCATGGTATGAAATGCAATAGCCTAAAACGGCTTAAACGCGGTATTAACCTATTTTTGGCACTTTGCCCGATAAATTGCTAACGCGCTCCATTTTAGCTCTAAATCATCCCATTCTCTCTCCAACATTTCTAACCATTAAATATCAGCCAATAACCTTCTAAAAACAACAAAATCAGCTCACTCCCTTCCTTGGAAAATTCGGCCAAAAATGGGACATTAACTCGGTTAATTTTCTACTTTGTTTTTCTATCACGTTTAATCGTTTTTCATCATTTTCTCTTCATTTTCCTTAGAATAAAATCAATTCATCATCATTGTACAGCATTGAGCATCCAGCCAAGAGTGGGTATTGTGAAAATTTAATGATTTCTTGCCCAATTTAATTTCTAAACACATTTAACTAACTAAAACTATCAATTTAACTAAAAATCAAAACCTAAAAATTTCAATTTCTCTCCCCTAGAATTTCGTCCAGCCCTTGATATCACTTTTTGATCTCTCTCCTCAAGCATGCTAAATGGAAATAAAGGCATAGGAAAGGTAGAAATCAAGCTAAAATCGAAAAATCTTACCGTTAGACGCGTAAACGGTCGAAAACCGCGAATTTCCCTTTGAATTTTCTTGTTTCTCTTTGGTTTTTCTTTTTTTCTTCCTTTCCTCTCTATTTCCTCTCTTTTTCTTCCTTATGGCCGGCCAGCACTCAAAATTTGGGTTTAAATGGCTGACTTTTCATTAAAATAATATTATTTCATTAAAAAATGCCACGTGTCACTTTCCCATTGGCCCATTTTTAAAATTTCATCCATTTGTTTCCAAATTTTCACCATACACTTGTCTCATATATTCATAGCTTAGATAAAATTCTCAGACTCATCCAAAGTCTCGGTGGAGTAATTTTTGAAATTTACACTTTTGCCCCCGTAAAAGTCAAAAATTACATTTTTGCCCCAAAAATTGAAAAATTGCCCATAGACATATTTTTCATCCCTTATACTCATACCATTCTCCAATTTGTCAAATTTGATCTAAATTCTCTCAAAATCTCAAATTTTGTCCGTGGGTGGCAAAATTACGATTTTGCCCCTACACTCCAAAAATCACCAGAATTAAACTTTTTCACTTCCTATCATTAAATTATACTCCAAATAGTTAATCTTGGTCAAAAATTTCACTCCATGATCAAATTATTATCTTAGGTGGCAAAATGACGATTTTGCCCTTGAATATCAAAATTTCTAATTTTACCCCAAATGAACCCTCGAACTCCGAACAATCATTTTTAGTCATTCCTGGACTATAAAATATTAAATTTCATCCTACAATTCCTATTTGAACTAGTTCGAGGTTAAATCAATTTAAGTGTACCGTTAGGTACAATATCAGGTTTCGTCTATTCTTAGGTGCTTTTCTAGCGTAATAACATGCTACTCAATGCATGTATGTCATGACATGTATTTATAGGGTCGGGTTTTACAATTCTACCCCCCTTAAAATAAAATTTTGACCTCAAAATTTCACTTACCAGATTCGACAAATAGATGCGGGTATTGGTTCCTCATCTGATGCTCTACTTCCCATGTCATTTCCTCCATTCGAGCACTTTTCCACAACACTTTGACCATTGAAATACTCTTGTTTCTCAGTACTCGATCCTTTCGATCCAAGATACTCACAGGTTGTACCTCGAACTTCAAATCGTCATGCAACTCGATCGGAGGTGCTTCGAGGACGTGAGAGGGATCTGGTACATATTTCTTAAGCATGGAGACATGGAAAACGTTGTGGATCCGATCTAACTCCGGAGGTAATTCTAACCGATAAGCCACTGGTCCAATCCTTTCAATGATTCGGAATGGTCCAATATATCTCGGGTTGAGCTTTCCCCTCTTCGCAAATCGAATCACACCTTTCATTATCCAATAAAACACCATAATTTATCATGATAGTATAATCAATAAGATTTAATACTTCAAAGTATTCAAATTATTACCTTTCCAAGGAGAAACCTTAAGAAAAACTTTATCATCGATCTCAAACTCCAAGTCTTTTCTCCGTTTATCTGCATAGCTCTTCTGCCTATCCTGGGCTACCTTTAGCCTCTCTCGTATAACCTTGATCTTGTCATTAGTTAGCTCGATCAATTCCACACTCACTAACTTTCTTTCACCCACTTCATCCCAACAAAGTGGAGTACGACATTTCCTTCCATATAAAGCTTCGTATGGTGCCATACCAATGCTAGACTGAAAGCTATTGTTGTAAGCAAATTCCACCAATGGCAAATGTCTGTCCCAACTCCCAATAAAGTCAATGACACAAGCCCGTAACATATCCTCCAAGGTCTGGATAGTCCTCTCTGACTGACCATCCGTCTGTGGGTGAAAAGCAGTGCTAAATTTCAATTTGGTTCCGAGAGCTTCTTGAAATTTCGGCCAGAATCGAGAAGTGAATCGAGGATCTCGGTCTGACACTATAGAAACGGGAACTCCATGTAGCCTCACAATCTCATCTATATAGAGCTGAGCCAGCTTCTCAATAGAGTATGTACTATGGAGAGCTAAAAAGTGAGCGGACTTAGTCAACCGATCTACGATCACCCAAATCGCATCCTTTCCCCTCTGTGTCCGCGGCAATCCCAAAACAAAATCCATAGTTACATGCTCCCATTTCCACTCGGGAACAGGTAAAGACTGAAGTGTACCTGCTGGCCTCTGATGCTCCGCCTTAACTTGCTGACATACGAGACACTTTGCTACGAATTCTGCTACGTCTCGCTTCATACCCGGCCACCAATAATTCTCCCTGATAGTCCTATACATCTTGGTGCTTCCGGGATGTAATGCATAGGCAGATGAATGGGCTTCTTCCATGATCGCCTGTCTCAACTGGTTTCCCTCAGGAACACAAACTCGATCTTTAAACATCAAGACGTTATCCTCTCCAAATCTGAACTCACTGACTCCCCCATCGGTCAGTTTTTGAATTTCTTTTCTTAACTCATCATCAGACCTCTGAATGTCCTTGATCTGATTAAGTAACGAAGGTCGCACAATGAAGTTTGCCAATAAGGATCCATCCTCACCATTTCTCAACTGGACCCCAAGAGATTTCATCTCTATTAATGCTGGAAAATAACAACTCTGAAGTGCTGCTAAAGACGATGAAGACTTACGACTTAAGGCATCAGCTACAACGTTCGCCTTTCCCGGATGATAGTCTATCACCAAGTCATAATCTTTTATCAACTCCAACCATCGCCTTTGCCTCAAATTAAGCTCCTTTTGGGTGAGCAAATATTTTAAACTCTTATGATCCGTAAATATCCGACAATGCTCACCATACAAGTAATGCCTCCAGATTTTTAAAGCAAACACCACTGCTGCTAACTCTAAATCATGGGTAGGGTAATTTGCTTCATGCCTCTTTAGCTGTCTAGAAGCATAAGCCACAACTTTTTCATCCTGCATCAATACGCACCCCAACCCCAACTTTGAGGCATCACTATATACTACAAATCCCTTACCATTAACAGGAAGTGTTAAAACGGGAGCGGAGGTTAACCGGTTCTTTAGCTCCTGAAATCGATTCTCACAAACATCATCCCACACAAACTTAACTCCCTTACGAGTTAGACGGGTCAAAGGAGCTGCTATTAAGGAAAACCCCTGAACAAACCTCCGATAATAACCGGCTAATCCGAGGAAACTACGAATCTCCGTCACTGTCTTAGGTTGCTCCCATTGTAAAATTGCCTCTACTTTCTTAGGATCAACATATATTCCAGTTCTCGATACTACGTGTCCCAAGAATACCACTTCCTGTAACCAAAACTCACACTTCGAAAACTTTGCATACAACTGTCTTTCCCTCAAAGTTTGTAATACTATACGCAAGTGGGCAGCGTGCTCATCATTATCTCTCGAGTAAACCAGTATGTCATCAATGAACACAATAACAAACTTGTCCAAGTAAGGGTGGAACACCCTATTCATGAGATCCATAAAAGCTGCCGGTGCGTTAGTTAACCCGAAAGGCATGACCAAGAACTCATAATGACCGTACCGAGTCCTGAACGCTGTCTTGGGTACATCCTGTTCTTTAATCCTCAACTGATGATACCCAGACCTTAGATCAACCTTGGAAAACACTGTAGCTCCCTGTAATTGATCGAAAAGATCATCAATCCTCGGTAACGGATACTTGTTCTTAATGGTCATTCTGTTAAGCTGTCGGTAATCGATACATAACCGAAGTGTACCGTCTTTCTTTTTCACAAATAAAACCGGTGCTCCCCACGGAGATATACTAGGGCGTATAAAACCCTTGTCCACCAACTCTTGCAATTGTACTTTCAACTCCTTCAACTCTGCCGGAGCCATTCTATATGGAGGGATAGAAATAGGTGCGGTACCCGGAAGTAAATCAATAGGGAACTCAAGCTCTCGATCAGGAGGCAGTCCCGGTAAATCATCAGGAAATACATCAGGAAACTCACTTACTATCGGGACATCCTCTAACTTAGGTTCCCCCTTTGAAGTATCAATTACGTATGCCAAATAAGCCGGATACCTTTTCTGCACTAATTTCGAAGCTTTGATGGCCGAGATTACACAAGACGGTAATACTCGACGTTTCCCTACAAACACAATCTCTGCTCCCTCCGAATTTCGAAGAACAACTTCCTTTCGAAAACAATCCACGTTCGCCCGATGTGCAGTTAACCAGTCCATACCCAATATTAGATCAAAATCCAGGATCTCTAGAGGAATTAAGTCACCCCTAAATTCTTCCTCGCCTACCCTTACCCCACAGTCTCTATAACAACTGTTTAACTAGCTTTTATCCTAAAGGGGTGTGAATTACAATTTTTTTCCTACTAATGGTGACAAGTTTCTATCAGCAATTGATGCAAATGTGGTGCTCACATAAGACCTATTTGAGCCAGAATCTATCAAAACATAAGCATCTTTATCAAATAAAGACATAGTACTTGTCACTGCTCCAAGTCGGACTCGTGCCTTATCTTCCGTCACAGCAAAAACTCTTGTCGAGGTACGAGTCTGTGGTCTCGAAGGTAGATGTGCCGGGGTATTACTCTCCACACCAGACCGAATGGCCACTCCCTGTCTCGGTGGCAACCCAGAAGAATCTCTCCTCTGCATATCAGTGTGAGCTGGTGAAGATGATGTAACTACCGTGGCTCGTTCTAACAGTGGGCAATTACTCCTAATATGACTTGTCTGTCCACATTGGAAACATCTTGTTGGCCCTCTACATAGCCCACTATGATCATTCCCACAATTTTTGCATCGATCAGAACCTCCGAAACTCTTCCCAGAACCAGTCATAGCAGATCTGCTAAACCTCGAAGGTCTCTGTTGTGATGGTGGAAATGGAGGTCGAGGAGACGTCACGGAAACAGAAGTAATACTCCCTGAAATCGCTGAGTCCTTGCCTCTTTTCACTGGCTGACTAGAAGACATACCAGAATTCCTCCTTTTTGCAAACTCAGTCCGAATCCTCCTATTCTCAGTCGCGAGCTTCTCAGCCCGTAAAGCCATCTGTACCACCTCCTTATGCGGCTCCCTACCAGTCATTGTCATCTGCTCTCTAATCTCATTACGGAGCCCTTCCTCGAAATAACTGGCCTGATCCTGCTCAGATTTCACCAGATTCGGCACATATAACATCAACTCGTTAAAACGAGTATCGTACTCCTCTACAGTTAGATTCCCCAGTTTCAAACTCAAAAATTCTCTCTTCTTTTCTTTCTGATGAAAATAAGTGAAATACTGACCATCGAACTCTTTGAGAAAATCGGACCACGTCTGAGGAGTAGTGGAACGGAACTTCACTGAATTCCACCAAGTACGAGCCCTCTTCTCTAATAATCTAGTAGCCACCATCAGTTTCATGTCGTCGTCTAATCTCATATCAGAAAAAGTTTTCGAAACCTGATTAATCCAGTCCTTTGCCACAGTGGCATCCAACTCACCCGTGAAAGACACACAACCGAGCTGTCTAGCCTCCTTTAGCTTCTTGGAAATGGATACATCTTGTACCGGTGGTGGAACTAAAGGAGTAACTGGTGGTACTATAGGTGGAACTTGACCAGTCGGAGCTCCACCAGCCATTGCGGTAAAGAAAGTTGCCAATGCCTGTGCTGCCTCAGTAGGCATGGTGGGAATACCCGTAGGTGGCGGAGGAGGTGGAGGATGTGGAGGACTATCGGCCTGCTCAGCAGTAGGTGCTGCCCGAATGGTAGACGCAGCCGATTCTTCCCCTACTGCATCTAGCTGACGACGTTGGGAACGACCTTTTCCCCTCCCAACCGATCTAGTGAGAGGTGGGCGTCCGCGTCGAGGAGGCATAATAATCTATAAGAGAAAACGAGCAAGCTTAGGGAACCTTAGGCTCTATATGAAAATGCATGCATTCTATTCAACCTAACTTAACTTAATCCGGGGCCACACTGATATTGTAATTTTTTAAAACCACTTTAAAACCAAAAACTCTTATCTTTAAAACCAAAAGCTCTGATACCAATAGAATTGTCACGACCCGGAACCTCCCTCAGGCCCATGACAATCGCCGCGACGTCCCGATTGACACTCATTATCCGGAATGCCAACCGGAACCCCGCAAGGCTTACATATCAGTTTCTTTCCTTTCCTGTGAGCAATCATTGTTAAATATCGAGTTTTTAGAGAATATATACTATTTTAGATCAAAAACAATCAAAATAAAATTTTCGCCACACAGGGGTATTTTGGTCATTTTTTTCTCAAAAATTTCGAAACTGGCTAAAACGTAATATACAAGTACAAAACACATAATTCATATTCAAAATGAGTTTAAAAGTCTAAAATCTTCATTTAAAACGAAATTACGGTTATTTGAATATAATAAGAAAATAAAAGAAATATTAAGGAAAATATTCTATTTTCTTATAAAACAATATTTATAGAGTTATACGTGAATAATTTTTATAGCGTAAAAGCTAAATAAATTTATACATACTGAAATACAGTAAGCCAAAATATTTAATTTAATTTACAATAACAAGAGGGCCCCCGAATAAACAAAAGTAAAGAGGACTGTGAACCTACGGTTTGGAAAATGCAGATCCAATGGTAGTCCTCGATGAGATCAGCTATCTACAGTCTATACTGAACCTGAAATGGGTGGAAAGGAGTTGGGTGAGATTTTGCAATCCCAATGAGTAAACAGACATTATCATAAATATCTAAAGGCGAGTAAAATGGAGGCAAGTTTAAACAACAAATTTCAACCCATTTCATAATGTTTTCAATTTATTTCTTAAACCATAAAATATTTGTAATTTACCAAAACAGTTGTTAAGGCTTATGTCTTTTATTAAAACAAGGCTCAAGCCAAAACTAATCCTCGGGGATACCTTGGCCGAGGCATCTAACCGAGTCCGCCAAGGGTGTTAAAATATTCACACGTGAAACACATTTTTATTTTTAAAACCAGCCGTTCCTTGGCGTTGGCCGAGTTACACATTCACGTGGGGGTTCGACGTGAAGTGAGCTCTAATACTACCCCGGGAGTTACCCTCCTCGCCTCTACAACCGGAGTAACTATATAACTGGGTTTACCGTGCCCCTCTAATAGGCAGTCCACGGAAACCCGTCACTGCAGTGACTAACCCACCAATTTTAATAAAATTTCGACAGTATAACGTGGCTTTTATTTATTTATCCAGCCTGCATAGAAAAACAACTTACATAAATTTCCCAATGCACTCACAAAATATAGCCACATATACTCATTTCTCATAAGCCATTCCTAGGAAAATATATATTTTTCAAGTCAATTTGCAGCCTCCAATTACTCAATTTCATAATCAATACAATATATTTTTATTTGTCACATTTATTCCTAAAACATCAAAAATCCCGTTTTAATCTCGTTTTCATTTCATAAAATACATAAAGGGCATTTAAAAATAAACTCTAGATAATTTACAATAATAATAAGTTTACTCACCGTTTGTACAAACTAAAAGCTTTCTAAGCGCCCCGATCACTACTCGTCGGGTACGACTTCTTTGCCTTTTCCGGAAGGCTCTCCTCCTAGACACATTACAAAAATTTACACAATTCATCACATTGATGCTAAATCACTATATAATTAACTTAAATCCTATACTAATGCATGGTATGAAATGCAATAGCCTAAAACGGCTTAAACGCGGTATTAACCTATTTTTGGCACTTTGCCCGATAAATTGCTAACGCGCTCCATTTTAGCTCTAAATCATCCCATTCTCTCTCCAACATTTCTAACCATTAAATATCAGCCAATAACCTTCTAAAAACAACAAAATCAGCTCACTCCCTTCCTTGGAAAATTCGGCCAAAAATGGGACATTAACTCGGTTAATTTTCTACTTTGTTTTTCTATCACGTTTAATCGTTTTTCATCATTTTCTCTTCATTTTCCTTAGAATAAAATCAATTCATCATCATTGTACAGCATTGAGCATCCAGCCAAGAGTGGGTATTGTGAAAATTTAATGATTTCTTGCCCAATTTAATTTCTAAACACATTTAACTAACTAAAACTATCAATTTAACTAAAAATCAAAACCTAAAAATTTCAATTTCTCTCCCCTAGAATTTCGTCCAGCCCTTGATATCACTTTTTGATCTCTCTCCTCAAGCATGCTAAATGGAAATAAAGGCATAGGAAAGGTAGAAATCAAGCTAAAATCGAAAAATCTTACCGTTAGACGCGTAAACGGTCGAAAACCGCGAATTTCCCTTTGAATTTTCTTGTTTCTCTTTGGTTTTTCTTTTTTTCTTCCTTTCCTCTCTATTTCCTCTCTTGTTCTTCCTTATGGCCGGCCAGCACTCAAAATTTGGGTTTAAATGGCTGACTTTTCATTAAAATAATATTATTTCATTAAAAAATGCCATGTGTCACTTTCCCATTGGCCCATTTTTAAAATTTCATCCATTTGTTTCCAAATTTTCACCATACACTTGTCCCACATATCCATAGCTTAGATAAAATTCTCAGACTTATCCAAAGTCTCGGTGGAGTAATTTTTGAAATTTACACTTTTACCCCCGTAAAAGTCAAAAATTACATTTTTGCCCCAAAAATTGAAAAATTGCCCATAGACATATTTTTCATCCCTTATACTCATACCATTCTCCAATTTGTCAAATTTGATCTAAATTCTCTCAAAATCTCAAATTTTGTCCGTGGGTGGCAAAATTACGATTTTGCCCCTACACTCCAAAAATCACCAGAATTAAACTTTTTCACTTCCTATCATTAAATTATACTCCAAATAGTTAATCTTGGTCAAAAATTTCACTCCATGATCAAATTATTATCTTAGGTGGCAAAATGACGATTTTGCCCTTGAATATCAAAATTTCCAATTTTACCCCAAATTAACCCTCGAACTCTGAACAATCATTTTTAGTCATTTCTTGACTATAAAATATTAAATTTTATCCTACAATTCCTATTTGAACTAGTTCGAGGTTAAATCAACTCAAGTGTACCATTAGGTACAATACCGAGTTTCGTCTATTCTTAGGTGCTTTTCCTAGCATAATAACATACTACTCAGTGCATGTATGTCATGACATGTGTTTATAGGGTCAGGTTTTACATGTGTAGCCAATATTTCTCCTATATGCAATTACGATGCATGCAAATGAACATGTAACATGCACATGACAAGCAAAATAAACTTAAGTTAGTATGGTAAAAAGAAATAGTGGAGAGTTAAAAAATAATGAAAGAATAATAATTAATATCATGGGTATTACTGTCTACTCCACGATACTTTATTATCTCATGGCAAAATTTAAAATAGAGGGAGTGGAAGAAATTTCTTCATGTGTACCAATTTATAGGGTATACTCTCACGGCTATGGCCCTACCTAGGGTTAAGTTGCTCTCGATATTCTATATACTGAGCGAGGTTTATAAACAAAGCTAAGGTTCCCAAATCATTCCTCACTGTCATCCACGCGGACTAGTAAGGCACCCCGATCCTCACCCATTACAGGTTTCAAATGAACTAGGTTCGATTTGAGTGGAAGTCTTCACTAGCCCGTGCCGAGGTTATATCCTCACTAGAGCGTAGCTACTAAACTCCCTCCTAAAAATGGACATAACCCGAGTAAAGGGTTTATGCATGAATGCAAAATGTGCTGTGTGTGTGAATGAAAACATTGAGTTCGGAGTAACATTTTCACATCCATCTATTTTAAATCCCCACAATGATTAAAAGCAATAAAGTAACAAATACGAAATGAACAAATGCACTAAACAAAATCTACAGAACAAATCATAAACACTAAGGAAACATCGAATTATTTAAAGCCTTGGATAACCTATTATTATTTAATGGTTAGACTATCGACTTTTCCCCAATGGAGTCACCAACTGTCGTAACGTGCGGGTCAGGGAACCCAACCGCCAGATGCGAGTGAAAACTCTAAAACTAGGAGTTGTCACCAATATTTTTTCTAGGTGCGATTGGCCACCTATTGACTCGATTCTAATCGATGAAGCCTTAAATTAATTTTAAGCCCATCGAAAAGAACCTTAAACTGGTCTACGTTTTTCTAGATCTAAGTTCGGGAGTACGGTTACACCCGGGGAAGGATTAGCACCCCCGGGATGGCCGTTCCATGAACCATTTTTAGATTATCTTATTAGGCTTTAATTTTTTAAGTTCACTATATTTTTTTAGTTACTATTCTCTTATTTTACCTCCTATTTAACCTAAAATGGAATGCAAATGTGAGGCAAGATGAAATGCATGTCATGAGATAAAAATGTCGGACAAATAACCTTTTATCGAGGATATTCTCCCTGATCCGCCCATCATACTGGTGGGATCCGAGGTATTCTCTCACCTAGGGAATTATTCGAGAAATTCGCCTTTGCAAATTCAACGAATAAATCCCGTCATCTGGGTCATCGTACGTTTTCTTTTAAAATAATGTTTTCGTGAATATGAACCTAATACGAGCGAAAGTCTTTTATTAAAGATATTTTTCGAGCCCTCCCATAATACTGGTGGGACCTGAGGACATCTTTTCACCTAGAGAACCTTCCGAGGAATACCCGTCTTTGTAAGATCCTCGGAAGATCCCATCATCGGAACTTAACTTGTAAACAAAAAAACTTATATGCAATAATATGCATGATGCAATATATGTATGCTATGCCCGTACAATTCACTATTTTTCTCATTATTATTTTCTAATTATTATGTTATATTCTTTATTATTATACCTTTTATTTTATTTTTTATTATTATTGTTATTATTTTTTTTATATTTTTTATATTTTTCCTATATTTTTCTTGATATTTTTTTTTATCTTATCTCTTTTACACAATATTTATTAATCTATATCTTGTACCATTAGACATTTAATACTTAATTTTAAATTAGTTGTTGTTTTGGACTTTTATTTATTTATTTATTTGTCTATTTATTTAATGTCATGTATATTGCATTTTCACAAATTAATTATTTATTATATATTTGAATTATTATTATTTTTTTATTATTTTTTTTTGAATTTTTATCTATCTTTATTTTTTTTACTTTTTTTGTTTTTTTGAATAATTTTTGTGTAGTCAAAATTTTTTATTTGTAAGAATTTCGGGATCTTGAAATCGAGACCCTCCCATCGTACTAGTGGGGTCTTAATTCGGATTTCGAACCTAAGGAAAATCGGCCCAAGATTGCGACTTCTCGCGTCTCGGCTGATCATCCCATCATTGGTATTATCTAAATAATAAGTCATTATTTTGATTAGTGACTTTGAATTAAACTAAAAGCAAGCCTTTTTTAAAATTTAAAGACCTAAATTAGAACTAATACTAAAAATAAATGACTCAATAAATATAATGGGCAAATAATCCAAAACTAAATTAATAAAAATTAAATGGCCCAATGAACAATAAACCAATAACACAATAGCAATCCAAACGGTAAGGTCCAAAAGAGTCCATACCAAATTTGGACTATTGAAGCCCAACGTCCAAGGAACCTAATGAATCCTCTTGGGTTTGGGTCGGCCCACTTTAGCAGTCTTCCTCAAAGATCAAAAAGTCACCGTTTCAAACGCCTAGGAAGGGGTTTTTTTTTTAATTCTCCCAAAACTACGCCGTTTTGCCACAAAGCCCTAAGTATAAAACCATTCTTTTCCTCCTCTCTTCTTCATTTCCTTCACCATTTTCTCTCTCTAGAAACAAATCTTTCTGCCTTCTCTCTAAAACCTCACCAGCTCCTCTCCCTTTAATAACCACCCCAAACTGGACCTCCTTAATCGATGGCGCCACTGGCTACCTTGACCGACCCTCTCTCTCTCCTCTAATTGGTGCCGATCGGGCTTTTTCCCTTCACCGACATCCTCTCTCCTCTAACCAGTGCCAATCGGGCTTCCTCCCTTCGCCTATTCACGTCGATTCTCTGTCCTCCTTGCAACCGCTCGACGTCGCCCCCCTTCCAACAGCTCTCTTCCTTTTGTCGACAGCCATAAACCCCCCTAAAAAATGAACCAAAAATTCACCCCAAAAAATAAAAAATTCTCCCTCTCTCACTGTGTGTATTTTCAATTTTTTTGGTATATATATTTTTTGGTATATTTCTTTGATTTTTGTGGATTGTTGTGGCTACTAGGAAGCTTAGGATTTTTGGTCTACCGATTATGGTTTCTTGGCTGCCTAGGGATTTTTCTAAGGCTTTTGAATGCTGGTTTTTCGATTTTTTTTGCTCCCCCCGATCCCCTTTGCTACAGTGGGGCTTTATACACTAGGCTTTTTGGTCGAGTGTAGTGCCTTCATTACCCTACCAGACACAAAAAATTCATGTCTGGCAGGGTGAGGGAGGTGCCTGGCAGGGTGCGTCTGCACCCTGCCAGTTGTACCTCTCTCCCTTTTTTTTATTTTATGTTTTATTTTATTTTTATTTTTATTATTATTATTTTTTTGGTGTGATTTTTGTTTATGATTTTTTTTTACTAATAAAATTTTATTATAATTTTTAGTGTCTACAGTATATGACCTTGCTTTGTACAGTCCCTTGAGTGAAACCATGCCCATACTACTTGCAAAATATTTTTTGGTTGAATAATTGAGATATGAAAGAACTATGAGAAGTGATTCCAAACCTATTGTGCTACATGGCTTTGCCACAGTACATGCCTTAAGGTTTCTTTTGAGTTGCAACATTGACATTTGGAAGCTAATGTAAAACCTTTAGACTTCATGCGGCTATCCATAGGTATCCATTCATGTAATGCTTGCCAGAAGAAAAATGATGTAGCGAGCGGGATTTCTTTTATGCCAAACCAACTTAAAAGCAGTGTTTTTTGGTTTTGTGGGACAAACTATCTCCCAAGCAATTTTACAGTAAAATTACCATTTGAGGTAGGTACACAATAAGCAACATCATCACTAAAATTATCAATGGGGATATCTACTATATCTTCCACCAAGAATTTAGGCAAGAATTATTTTAATTTATTTATATCCCATTTGTCATTCACATAAAATTGGCAAACTTTCATCATGGAATTTATATGAGCAGGAAAAGAACATACCAGCAGTTGTTCTCCCATCCAATAGTCATGCTAGAAGAATAACTCACCTTTTCCTATCTTCCATATAATATTGTTTTCAACAACTGTGCAAACACTCTTCAAACACTTCCAAGAGGAGAATCATGAATTTTAACTTGCACTTGTAGTGGAATTCTATCAGCACTATATTAGAACTTCATAAATTTTGCTAAAAGTCCATATGATTGTAGACACAATTTTTTATGTGTTATTTTATCTTTGTTATTTATCTTTATTTTCTTTATTTTATTATTTTATTTTATAGTCAAAGTCAATTTAAAGTGTCACGACCCGGAACCTCCCTCAGGCCCATGACAATCGCCGCAACGTCCTTGATTGACACTCATTATCTAGAATGCCAACCGGAACCCCGCAAGGCTTACATATCAGTTTCTTTCCTTTCCTGTG
>NW_017234804.1:0-6040 GCF_000208745.1 Theobroma cacao
ACGATTTTTTACCTTTACACTCCAAAAATCACCGAAATTAAACTTTTTCACTGCCAAACCCTCAAATTATACTCCGATACTCAAATCATACTCCAATAAGTTAAATGGGACCAAAAAAAATCTTTTCTAAAATTTCTCATTTTGTCCCCATGTGGCAAACGACCATTTTGCCCTTAGATAGTGAAAATTTCGGTTTGACTCCAAATTGATCCTCGAACTCCAAATCACCATTTTAAATCATTCTTGGACTGTGAAACTCTTAATTTCACCTTAAAATTTCTATTTGAACTAATTCGAGGCTTAATCGACTTAATGGTACCATTAGGGGCAATATCGTCTTTTAACGATTTCTTGAACTTCCTAAATATGCAAACATTCTATTGAGCATGTAAATAACATTGTAATTATTTTATAGAACAGGGTTTGACACATTATGTATTGATGATGTATGTTTTTAATAATTAATGGTATAGAAAAGCAACATGAATAAGGCAAAAAATAAGAAATGGTTAAAAAAATGAGTATCATATTGAAGTTTTGTAACGATAAATAGAAATGAGTATTATATTGAACTGGATAGGTTCGGAGGTTACTTTCTATTTTCAAATGAATGAGTCTAACAAATAAAGATGAAATATATGGTATGCAAATATTATAACTCGATGCCATTCAAAAAAATTTTACAACTCTGATAGAATTTTATAAAATTTTTATCGACATTTTAAAATGAAATTTTTTTCTTATGAATAACCATAAATGTAATATGAAACTCCCTATAACTAACTAACAACAAAATATTTCATTTGTACTTATTTGTGCATTATTTAACTAAAACTTTATTTGTGCAAAATTTTGTAAAATGGAATAACTAAAAACTTATTTATGCATCAAATTTTTTTGTGGAATAATTCGAACTTGTATTTTTCTTTTCTCTTAAGGTAAATTACCATGCATAAGCTTGGATTCAAATCTTGAGGCGCTTGAATTAGGAGATAATTATCTCAATGGAAGTATTCTTAATTGTATCTCTAATGCTTCAAAGCTTAAAATTCTAAGGTTATATCAAAACTCATTCTCTGATCTTAATCTGAATAAACTTGGCAATTTGAGTTTCCTTAAGGAATTATATTTGGAGGAAAATAGTTTGGAAGGCAAGATTCTACATTTGACTTTTAAGCTTATATTTTGGTTTTCATTATTTTCTACTCAAGAATCCATTTTTGGTTTAAAACTCCTACTACAAGAATATATATATACATGTTAATTCTTAATGTAATTGAAAAGTACCTTCTACTTCTAATTAATAAAAATATGCAAAGGAAAAATATGAATAAGAATTATTACTACTTATAAAGATTTAGTATAATGGTATTATGTAGTAAAATTTTTTGGTCATATACATTTTTTCATTTGTAATTTTTTTTTTCTTGTACTTTTTCCAATATCCATCTCCATGATCACTTAAATATTAAAATTAGAGAAATTCTAAATCATATAATATAATAATTTTTTTAGTTTCTTAGTGTTAAAACTTAAAAGAGAAGAATGTAGTAACAAATATATAATAGATTTTTTTACATTCACACTTTACCTTCCAATAATTCATCAAATTATACAAATAATTATATTACTTCAGATTCGTCTTTTACTTTGTTCAATTTTTTATTTTTATTTGATTTCTTTATTTTCAATTAACAAAAAGATTTTTTATTTTAAAACTTCTAATTTTGTTTAAGAAAGTTATATCTTTTATTTTATCTATTTATTGAAAATAAATAAAATACTATCAAATAATTTTTTGTAGCCTAGAACATATAATAGAAATTCAAGCAACTCAAAAAGATTGATTTAAGTTATAATGATTTAGAATGTATGGTTCCATATTTTATTTTTACTTAAACTTTGTGGCATTACAAAAAGTATTTATTGCTTTATAATCCAAAAACTTCAACAGAAATAGAATTTCTACGTGATTTTGATTGTAAATAGATTTATATATTATTATTGTACTTAATGTTAACATATCAAGTAGTTTTCTAATTTGTATTATTTTTGCAGGTGAAATTTCAAGCGAGATTGGGAATTTTATTAGGTTGGAGAAATTTGGTGCAAGGGAAATGCACTTAAGTGGGCAGATTCCAACTTCCATCTTCAATATTTCTTCATTGAAAGAATTTATCTCTATAACAATAGTTTATTAGGTAAACTAGATTAATTGCATTTTTTAGCTAATTTATTTTAGGAGTAGAAATAAACTAGCCCTACTCATATGCAGACACCAACTACATGGGTGAAAAATAAATATACAATAACATTTTGTGGAGAAACTAATAAATAATATTTATTAAATAAATTTAGTAAGAAAAAACTTCAATTTTTATCATTGTGTTGTGTACAAAAAGAACAGAATATATATAGAATATAACGTAAAACTATATAAATAACTGTAAAAAATAAAAGCAAAAGAAGTATAAAGGATAATGATATAGTAACAAATATTTAATTCAGTTTTTTTACATTCGCACTTTACATTTCAATATTTTTTGAAATTATTCAAAAAATAATATTGTTTCACATTCTTCTTTTTTGTTCAATTTTTTCACTTGACTTTATTTATTACTATTTGATATCTTTATTTTTAATTAAAGTATGCATGCTTCCAAAATGTGTGACATGTAAACAAATCAAATTATAAAGTCACATAAACCAATTTATGATCATTAAATAAGTGCTGAAAGTTTTTATTCAAATAGAGGGAGCTGCAGGAAAAATTTTAATTCTCCACCACGCAAAAGAATATGCATCAAAAAACTCACAAGGCTCTCGAGTAGGAAAGCATAAAATCAACACGTGGACCCACTTCCATGTAATAACATCTGGGAGCATCGCTTCCATCGGATTCCCACATGCCATGGCAGTCTCGATGATGTTGGCCGACATCGGAGAATTTAAGCAGCCGCAACCGTGCAAATCCGGGAGCCCCGCTCCACCGGATCATTTGTGGCCTAGCCACATATACATATCACAGACCATGGCCCTAGCCGCATCTAATAGTCTGTCGGTAACCCAAAGGTTCTCTAGCTAGAGATCACTTGTGCAGAAGAGTCACACTTAACCGAAGCGACACCCAACCTACTCTCGACGCTCTCAATTTGTCAAAACCGTTTTCAAAACCAAATCAAGTTTTTCGAGGCTTTTTCTTGTAAAACATTTGAAATCCAAGTTCGATAATCCTTCAAATTGCTTTCACATCTAATGGCATGGTGTAAACACTTGTCAAAGGTCAGAATGAGACCGGTGCTCAGTACTTGCATTTTGAATCATTTCACAAATGCATTTAACTATACATATCATTTGACAAATGTAAACACAAGGCACGAATTTTGATGCAAACATCATAAAAAGGCTTGTTTCTCGATTTCTAAAGCACTTTACATATATAGCTTTTCTATATATATCCACAACAATTTCTAAAACAACTTGCATCCACAATTTCCTAAGATTTCTACCAGCTCATGTTATCCACAATTTTGCGTTTAAAGTAAACCATACGTATATATATATATACGAAAATTTTAAATGGGCACCCTCTACTCACCTTACGATAGCGGGATGCTTCATCGCTATTGATTCGAGTGCGTATCTAGCTAACTCTACTTGCCGGTCACTCGTTACCTCGTCTGGCATGCCACCACTGCAAACTTTCCTAGCAACAAATTAAACTCAATATACTTAATCACACACATGTATGGGTAGTAGCTTGATTATTGATTCCTTAACCAAATTTCATATTTTTCATCCATAATATTCACAAGCATCTAACATATAATTCAATACTTCAACCAACCAAAGCTTGCACACCAACATTCTCACAATATTAAACCAACTATAGGCCTTAAAATATAGTATCAAGCTTACCACTTTTTCTTTCACTTTGAACCCATTATGCACCCTTGGGTTTGGTGGCTTGCATGTTACCAAATTTCCTCCAATCAAGTTGATCTTTGCTGCCGCAAGACACTTTTCTTAGTCATCAACTCATTTTAAAAAATTATTCAAGCAAAAATCAAAATCCTTACCTTATTTCTTTTGAATCTTGAAACCCAGTTGATATTTCTTCAAATACCCTTGAATCACTCCTTAAAACATGTGGGCATGTGTACCTTTGAGATTCTAAGCATCAAAGTATGGGTGAAATGGAAGGAAAAGGTAAGAAACCCTTTCTTTCTCACACGATTTTCCCTTGAACTCTCACTACCCGATCCTTTTTCATTTCTCTTTCTTTCTTGGTTGTGGCAAACTCCTCAAGGTCGAGCCTTGAGAAAAAAATAGTTTTCTTTTTCTTATTTTTGGCACATGGGCGTATTTCCTAATGTTTTCCTTTTTTTTTATTTTGTCTTTTCTTTCTTCTCTATTTTGTTCATATGGGTGGATTGCCCAATGTTCCATAGCCTTTTTGACTTTCTTTTTCACTTATTTTATGTGATGACATCACATGGCAAAAAGCTTGCCACATTCCAGCCGCCCATCACTTTCATTCTTTCTTTCTTCATTATTTAATTTTCTTTCTCTCCACATTCTTTGCATGGGTGACTTGCCCATGCTTTAATGGCTTTTGATTTTTCTTCTTCTCTTTATGTAGTAAAATTATAAAGCCAAAACCTTTGAAATCCATTCCATTCGCCACTTGTATTTCCATTCCTTTTTCCTTGATTATTTTATTCTATACACTACCTTTATTTCATATCTTATTTAATGCTTCTTGACCCATTCAAATCACTTGTCTACCTCACATTTCCCCATAATCTAACCTTCCTTGACTAGTAAATTCTCATTTAACTCCAAATATTAAAATTTGCATATAAGTCCTCAAACTTTTCTTTATTTACCGTGTGACCTTGTAACTTTCATCCTTTTCAATTGGGTCCTTCTGAAATACCCCATACTTTGATATGGTGATAAATAAAGTTGATCGAATGCAAATTGAGGTCAATTAAAATGTTTAGAAGTGATAAAAGACGAAAGAAGTAGTTTAGGATAAAATATTTCGCAAGTGAGAAAATAATAATAAAATAATAATAATTTTATCGGAGGAGAATTTGTTAGATAAAAGGCGATTTGGAAGTCAAGTGAGGCATAATAAGGTATTTTGGGTACCAAGGAGACAAGATAAAATTTTTAGAATAAATAATATTTTATTAATAAAATAATATTAAAATATTAATATTTAGCCGGATGTCGAAGTCAATCATGAAGAAGGATCATATGGTTGATCCAAGTGGGGGAGAAGATGACAAGCCCAACTCTACAGAAATATTTGTCATGACATACATGTGGTGGATAGCATGTTTGCATGCTAAGAGAGTCTTGAAAAATTTACAAAAGTCGGTATTGTACCTAAATGTACAATAAAGTTGATTTAAGCCTCGAACTAGATCAAATAGAGAATTTACGATGAAATTAAGAATTTTAAAGTCCCAAAATGGTTTAATATGGTGATTCGGAGTTCGAGGATCAATTTAGAGTCAAACCGAAATTTTCGCTATCTAGGGGCAAAATGGTCATTTGCCACCTAGGGAAGAAATGGGAATTTTAGAAAAGATTTTTTTGGCCCCATTTGACTTATTGGAGTAAGATTTGACGTTTAGAAGTGAAAAATTTTAATTTCGGTATAATTTGGAGTAAAAGGGTAAAATGGTAATTTTATCACCCTAGGGGCAAAATTGTAATTTTCCACCACCAGAACATTTTTCCAGCACATGGTCTTCCTTTATCCTCATTTTGACCATTGACTAATTGTGTGGTGGAGATAAAAAGGATTAAAATTTTAAAATTTTTAAAATGGACCAATAAGAAAATGCCATGTGTCATACCTTTAATATTTTATTGTTTCTTTTTAAAAGGCACAAAAATCAACTCATCTTCCACCCCATGGCCGGCCAAACCAGCAAGAAGAGAGAGAAAACAAAAACAAAACCCTAGAGAGAGAAAATCAAAGAAAAAGTGTGAATTTTCAAGGAAATTAAGTGAAAAAGGTGAG
>NW_017234804.1:6416-13744 GCF_000208745.1 Theobroma cacao
TATAATTGGAGTGTAGAAAGTGAGAAGAATTGATTTGGAGTTAAATTGGAGATAATAGGTCGAATTAGGTCAACACCGCATTTAAGCGGTAGTCGGATAAGTTGTATATCCTATCATGCATATATACCGAGCCTGAATTGATTTTATAATGGTCAAGCATTGATGTGATGAATTATGTATTGTACATTGTAGATAGGTGGTGAGCAAAGTACACTGGTTAAAGTACAGAAATTGTGCTTGGAGACTGGGATTAGGAGTACATCGACTCCTAGAACAGTGAGTAAACTTATTATCGTCTTAATTATCTAGAGTAGTTTTATACAACTGTGTGATTTTATGGAAAATGGGTTTAAATGGTAAATTGCTATGTTTTAAGAGAAATTGTAATTTTATAAAATGATTTTATAAATTTTCTGGAAAATCGAATATTGGTTTTGAAAATAGAGTAATTGGAGACTACCTGCTTGTGTTGTAAATTTATGGTTTTGAATTGAATGGCTTATGACAATAAATGAGCATGAATGGCTAAACTGATTTTGGTGTTAGAATTATTTATATTGTGTATTCAGCCTTGAGAGGCTAGGTTGCGATAAATTGCCATGTCATGCTAGAATGAATTTTATTGATTGGTGGATTATATATTAATTATTTACTGCAGAGGGGGTTTCGTGGACCAGCCTATTAGAGAGGCACGGTAAACTCCATTATATTATTACCTTGAACGGAGAGGCGCGTAGGGTATCTCCTGGGGTAAAGCTTAAGGTTCACTTCACGCCAAACCACCACGTGAAGGGGAACTCAGCCAACACCAAGGAACGGCTGTATTTTTCTCAAACTAAAAATATATTTTAAGTGTATACAAAATTTTAACAGCCTTGGCAGACTCGGTTGGATGCCCTGCGCAAGGTATCACCGAGTATGAGTTTTGGCACGAGCCAAAGTTTTAAGGAATTCATAAGCCAAGTTGATTTCTCGATTTATATGGATTGATTTTATTTGGTTGAAATGAGTTGAAAGGTAATGAAATTACATTATGATGACTTATTTTAATTGTCTCCATTTACTCGACTTTAGATAGCTTAGATGGTATCTGTTTACTCACTGGGATTTTATAATCTCACCACCCTCATTTCCTCACATTTCAGGCTCGGGGAATTCCATAGTTAGTTGACTTTGACAAGGACTTTCATTTGGACTCGAATCGGTAAAAGCTGTAGGTTTCCAGCTTCCGATGCATTTTGGATAGATGTGGGCCCACGTGTCACTGTAAAATTAATTTTATGCTTTGGTTATTTGCTTTGTAGTATATATGCATATAATTATCTTTTACGCTATAAGAATTATGTACCGATAGTTTTATGAAAATTACTTTACAAGAAAATAGTTTATTTTATTGAATATTTTTATCATATTCAAATGGTCAAATTTTCACTTCAAATGAACGTTTTAGATACTTAATTTTTTTTAAATCATTAAATATATATTTTCGGCTTGCCTACTACATTTTTAGCAAGTTTCGAGGTTTTCGACAAAAATGACGAAAATGCCCCTGTGAGCAAAAAAAAAATGTTATGTTATGATTTAGAAATAATTTGTAATCCTTCGTATTTTGATTATTTGATAACTATTGCTCACTGGGGAAGTACGAAAGCTAATACGAGAGCCTTGCGAGGTTTCGATCGACATTCGGGGTGAAGAATGTTTGTCGAGGCTTCGCGGCGGTTGTCACGGGCTCGATGGGGAGTTTTGGGTCGTGACACCTTCCAACATTTCTTAAACTCCAATTTCCTTCTATTTTCCTTCCCTTACATGTGTACGAACAACATATAAAGTTTGCACTTCAACGTGGTATCACCATAATATTTAAATATATACTTACTAGCGCTAACTTATTTTAATAAAAAAACGCGGGCTCCACTAACGTCATTTTTCTCTTAATTTCTTTCTTATTTCTTCTTCCCCACTTGGATTAGTCGTATACTCCTTCTTTGTGATTAATTTCAATAATTAATAAAATATTAATATTTTAATATTATTTTATTAATAAAATATTATTTTATTTTAAATTTTTTCACTAGTCTTCTAGGGCTCCAAAACATCTTACTTTGCCGCGGTTCACTTCTGAATCACCTTTTAACTCGCAAATTCATCCTCGACAAAAATATTATTATTTAATTATTATTTCCTCCCGTATAGAATATTTTATTCCAGAATATTCCTTACACCCATCGTCGCTCTTTGGCACTTAAATTTACATCAATTGACCCTTTGGTTTATCAATAAGGCCTTGTTAACTTCTACATGAGGGTACGAGGTGTTACAACTTTAAAGACCTATACCCCCTTGTTTGGGTTATTTGACTTCTCTGAGAAAGCTATACTTGGATTCCAACAAATGGCATTCAATAATACCCTTCACCTTTTAGAGCCTAAAAGATATGTTGGAAGTAGACTTGTTTTCAAATTATCTTAATGGTTCACTTCGACCAGATATTGGCAATTTGAAGGTATTAACATATTTGAATTTATCAAGGAATCTATTATCAATTGATATTCCAATGACAATTAGAGTTCTCAATGGTCTACAAATTTTATCTCTATTTAGCAACAAACTACAAGGTGTTATTCCTAATCATTGGGTTATATGATTAGTTTCGAGAGCCTGGATGTGTCTGAAAACAAGTTGTCTAGAATCATTCCCAAGTCTTTGGAAAGACTTTCTTATCTTAAATACTTTAATGTGGCTTTCAATATATTAGAATGAGAAATCCCCACAAAAGGATGCTTTCAGAACTTCATAGCTAAATCATTCATGAAGAATTATTTATTTTGTGGTTCACCTCAACTACAAGTCCCTCCTTGCAAAAATACCACTCATCAATTATTGAAGACAACCTCAATGCATGTGTTGAGGTATGTTTTGCCAATAATTGCATCAATAATACTGATACTCACCTTCATTATCATCTTAAAAAAAATTCTAGAATCAAAGTACAAATCTTTCAATGAATGAAGGTTTGAATCTGGAAATACGAAGTAGAAACCTGTATAATATACTTCTACAAGCGATTAATAGATTCAGTGAAGGCAACTTACTTGGTTTTGGGAGTTTTGGCTCTGTATACAAAGGATCACTTTCAATGGGAGAAGTGTTACAGTAAAAGTTTTAAATTTGCAGTTTGAAGGAACATTTAGGAGTTTTGATGTTGAATGTCAAGTGATGCAAAATATACTTCATCGCAATCTTGTCAAGGTTATTAGTTTTTGCTCTTGTATTTATTTCAAAGCCTTAGTGCTTTAATTCATGCCTAATGGGAGCCTTGAGATATGGTTATGTTCTTACCATCATTTCCTAGATATCCTTTAAAGAATCAACATAATGATAGATGTTGCATTAGTATTAGAATACCTCTATTTGGGACATCCAAATCCTCTTATCCATTGTGACCTAAAACCAAGTAATGTCCTATTTGATAAAGACATGGTTACACATGTGGGAAATTTTGACATTGCCAAATTGTTAGGAAAAATAGAATTTATGAAGCAAACCATGACACTTGCCACTATTGGATATATGGTACTAGGTAATATCATTTGCTTATTTAGTTTCTATTTCCACATATATGGATGGATTAACATTCATCTTATTTATGATTAATGGCACCGCAATAATAGGATGATATCATTTTTTAATGATCTAATTATGCTTAACTTGTATAATATGGATCAGCTAGAATTTTCATTCTTAATGGTAGATATTAAAGGTATCTTTACCCATTTTCATTCTTAGATTACCTGCAAGATGTAGAAAATAGAGTCCTTCAATTTTGACAAATTAATTTGATCCTTGTTTTACAAGTTGGATTCTTCCATATATATCATCTAATGCTCTTATTTTATCAACTATATGTACAAACTACGCATTTTTTTTCTTATTTCTGTTGTTTTTAATCTTCACACACCAACCAAATTTAACAAACATGATGAGAAAGGATAGTAATATAAGCATTTGCAGACTTGATGAACTTTCATATTTCATATTATTTTAGTTAGAAATTAATAAACAAAAAAGAACTCAAGCTAATGTAGGAATGTTTTAATTTTCATATTTCATTTGATTTTAGTACTATAAAATAATTTAACTTCAATTTTATACATCTAAAACTTATCTAATGCTTCATTTTTTTATGTAGCAAATAAGCATAACAAAATTTTGATAAATTATAAATAAAAACCACATAATATCTCTTTTCTCCTCTTGAAGGTAAGTTACATAAATCTCAAACAACATTATGCACAATTTAAACATCTCAGAATAGCTAAATTGTGAGATCTATATAATGCCCTTTCATATAAGTAGAAAATCTTTGAGGCAACAATAAATGTTGTTGATGTATCTTTTTATTTATATAATGTAATACAATTTTCTTTTCTTTTGTTTTTTTTTTTTTTGAGGAAATCCAATTTGACATGTCAGCAAGTGAAAGCTGAACATCAGAGACCTTCGGGACTACTAGAGCGTTATCGATACTCGAATGAAAATGGGAACATGTAGCAATGGACTTTGTAACGAGTTCACCATGAACTATGGGTGGCCATGATGCCATTTGGGTGATAATTGATCTGCTAACTAAGTCTGCCCACTTTTTACCGAGCAAAACTAAGTATGGAAAAGCTTGATGTGCTTAAATATATATTAATGAGATTGTCAAGCTACATGGTGTTTCGATAACAATAGTGTTCAATAGAGGACTATAGTTCATGTGTCAATTTTGAAGGAAATTTCAGGAGGCCTTAGGCATGAGATTGGATTTTAGTAAGGCTTTCCACCCACAATTGGATGGCCAGTGTGAGCACACCATTCAAACACTCGAGGATATGTTGAGGGTGATTATGCTTGATTTTGGAGTCTCATGGAATCACTACTTACCTTTGGTCGAGTTTGCTTATAGTAACAGTTACCAAACCATGATTGGTATGGCAACTTATGAGGCATCGTACGGGCATATGTGTAGATCACCCATCGCATGGTTTGAAGTTGGCGAACAAAAACTCTTAGGGCTGAAGATGGTCCAAGAAGCTGAACGAGGTGTTTAGGTAATTCAAGAAAGGATGCTAATTGCTTAAAGTCATCAGAAATCTTACGTTGATAATGGGCAAAAACCCTTGAAATTTAAAGTTCGTGATTATATGTTTTTGAAGATTTCACCTACCAAGGGGTGAGAAGATTTAAAAAAAAAAAGAGAAATTGTGCCCTAAATACATCGAACCCTTTGACATGTTATAGTGTATTGGCACAGTTGCTTATCACTTGGCATTACTACCTAATCTATTTGATGTTCATCCGATCTTTCATGTGTCCATGCTTAAGAAGTATCTTCCTAAACCTTCGCATAAGACACGATATGGTAAAGTCTAGTTACAAGATGAGCTTAGTTATGAGGAGCAACCCATAGCCATATTGGATCAGCAAGTAAAACAACTTTGCTCTAAGGATATATCTATGGTAAAAGTATTGTGGCAAAACCATTCGATTGAAGAAGACACATGGGAACTTAAGGAGGAAATAAAAAAGAAATCTGCCCATCTTTTTAAGGTTTGATATGTGTTTTAAATTATGGTGTGTAATTAAATTCGAGGACAAATTTTTTATAACGAGGGGTGAATGTAACACCTTTGATTTTTTGACATGGCCTATATGTGATAGGGGTTAAGTTATTGAAGAATAAATTTAAACCCCAATGTGTATGCTTGTGAAGTATGTGTATGAAGTTATTTAAGGAATCCAAAGATGTAATACTTTAATTGGAGCTTCAATCTTATGTTTGAGTATTCAAGTAAAGATTTGAGTCACATATGAATCATTTAAGGTTTTGGAAGAGATTTAGAATGGGTTTATACTTTAAAAGGAACAATTTTTATGAATCTGGACCAAAGAAGTTGATCCTAGTGCATAGAAGGTTGATCCTATGAAATAAAAGTAAGGGAAGTCAAGCATTTTGGTCCAAGATTGACTATGTGCCCTCTATACTTGATCCTAGGAAGGAAAAATGGAAGAAATGTGAACATTCTGGTTTAGGATCTACTATAGACCCTCCATAGTCAATCATGTGAAGCAAAATCGATTAAATGGACACTCTGGTCCAAGATCGACTATGAACCCTTTATAATAGATCTTGTGAAGGAGAAAAGGAGCAAAAACAAACTTTTTAGTCCAAGATTGACTACAGAACATTTATAGTTGATCTTAGATTGCCATATCAAATTAAAATGGGCTTAAAAGATGCAAAACCCTTATTCTCTTATTTTCTTCCTTCACCCTTATTCTCACCAATGATAAATCAAGCATTTTGAGTGTTAAAGTAAGGATATTTCACTCCAAAAAAACTTAATTTGTGATTTTTACCTTCTTTCTCTAAAAACCTAAAACCCTAACTTCCAAGAATGAGTTTTGAAGGTATTTAGAGTGGATTGGAGTGAATTAGAGCTTGGGGAAACATTTCTAGAGGTAAGATTAAGCATTTTTTACCAATTGATTTTCAATTTAATCGGCTAAGAACCTAGATCTAATTCAATCTAGCTTTGAAGAAATTGGCCTTCTTGTGCTGACTAAGGGCTTTGAGGTAAATAAATTGTACAATCCAATTCTTAAGGTATGGGTCTAGCACATTATTGAAGGATTTGAGCTTACGTGTTGGATTGTTAAGGATTTGGTTATTTTTAGAAAAGCTGACATTTTTCGAAGCTAGGATTTAATTAGTTTTGTGATGTTTTGATCTACTTAAAGGAAGATTAAGCCATTTGGGCATGTTTATGAGCTGAAATGTGATTAAAGGCTAAAGATTGAAGCTTGATTTGAATGTCTAAAACGTGATTTAAAATGGAATTATAACCATTTAAATAAAATAAAAATATTCGTCAAAATATTCTATTTTCTTACAAATTAATATTTATAGAGTATTCTGAAAATGATTTTTAGTAACGTAAAAGTTAAATATATTTATACAAACTATAATACGGAAACCAAAGTATGAAATTTAATTTACAGTGCTACATGGGCCCACAAATGAACAAAAGTAGTAAAGATAGTAAACCTACAGTTTTTGAAGTAGTATGGCCAACTATAGTTCTCGACGATGTCTGTTATCTACAAGCTAACCCGGCCTGAAATGATGGATAAAAAAAAAGGGTGAGTATAAAATCTCAGTGAGTAAACAAACCACCATTTAAATAATCTAAAAGCGAGTAAAGGGAGACAATTAAAAATAATTCATTTCAGCAAATTTCTCACAACACGAATATTCATTTCAACCAAATAATCAATAGATC
>NW_017234804.1:23217-37011 GCF_000208745.1 Theobroma cacao
GAGTTGCATCCTAGAAAGTAAGGGTTCGTAGCCCTACATCTTCTTAGTCAGTTGGGGGCCTACGTGTCACTGTAAAAGTAATTTTATTCTTCAATTATTTGATTTAAAGTATGTATGAATATATTTAGCTTTTACACCATGTTTTTGGCGAGTTTCGGTATTTTCGAAGAAAAATGATGAAAATGCCCTTGTGAGCCATAAAGTAATATTTTATTGTTTTGATTTGGAAATGACTTATGATTTTTTTGAAATGTGAGATTTAATAACTGTCGCTCACTAGGGAGATGCGGAAGCTGATGCTAAGCCTTGCGGGGTTTCGATCGGCATTCGGGGTAATGAGTGCCTATCGAGACGTCGCGGCGGTTGTCACGGGCTCAATGGGAGTTTCGGGTCGTGACAAGTACTTAGCTTTGTAAAGAGCATCTTCTTATTATTCATCATTTTCTAAGCCATTTCTCTTAAAATAATAACAATCCACTCCCACACATATCAAGGAAGATTCAGCCAATGAAGATTCATGGGGAAAATGGATTCTTTTCTTGTTGTTTTGTTTCTAAATATGCTAAACTAACTAAAAACACTAACATAACTTAAAATCAAATCAATCCAACATCTTTCTCTCTCCATACCCATTTTGACCAGCCATGAATTTATCATGAAAACATTTAATTTAACAATGAAAAATAAGGAAAAATGCTTAAAGAAAACAGATTTCAAGTTTAAATTGAAAAATCTTACCTTTTTCACTTATTTTCCTTGATTTTCCACACTTTTTCTCTTCAAATTCCCCACCTTGGGTTTGTTCTCTTCCTTTTTCCCTTTGTTCTTGGTGTGGCCGAATATTTGGAGAGAAATGAGAGGTTTATAGGCTGATTTTTATAGAAAATAATAAAATATCCTTGCTTGACACATGTCACATGCTTATTAGTCCATTTTTCTTTTTATTCTTTAATAATTATGCTTCCAATCTCCACCACATGATTAGTCAAAGGTCAAAATGAGGATAAGGGAAGACCATGTGCTGGACAAGTGTCCTGGTGGTGGAAAATTACAATTTTACCCTTAGGGTGGTAAAATTACCATTTTACCCATATGCTCCAAAAAATGTTGGGATTACAATTTTTCACTTCTCAACCTCAAATCATACTCCAATAAGTCAAATGTGATCAAAATCTTTGAAAAATTTCCAGTTTTTGTCATCTAGTGGTAAAATTACCATTTTGCCCCTAGATAGCAAAATTTTCAATTTGACTCCAAATTGATCCTTAAACTCCGAATTACCATTTTGAGTCATCCCTGGACTGTGAAGCTCTTAATTTCACCTTAAAATTCCTATTTGATCTAGTTCGAGACTTAAATCAATTTTGTTGTACCTCTAGGTACAATACCTACTTTTGTAAATTTTTTGGGACTCTCCTAGCATGCAATCATGCTATCATCACATGTATGTCATGACAAGTATTTTATAAGGTCAGGCTTTACATCAATAATCTCAAAGACCTAAAGCAAAATATTCAAATGAGGCCTCTTCATTGAAATTAAGAAAAAAAAATTTAAGAATCTGTATGGTCCAACATTTATATAAGCTTGATGAACTTCATCTTGTTGATTACTAGA
The DNA here is from genome assembly GCF_000208745.1 of Theobroma cacao. Lineage (NCBI taxonomy): Eukaryota > Viridiplantae > Streptophyta > Magnoliopsida > Malvales > Malvaceae > Theobroma > Theobroma cacao. Next base: position 24,835 of record NW_017234804.1, read on the forward strand.
TAGGCTGATATTGATTTGCACAATCCAGAATCCCATTCCAAATGAGATATATTGAATGCAGTAGATTCATTCCTTGGGACTTTTGTAGGTTGAGACTCTGGAATAGAAGTCCCAATATTACAAGATGATGATTTTGGAGGAGGATTTACATTAGAAGTAGAAGACTCAAGAGTGTCAACATTTTGTGAAAGATTCCTTTTCTTGAAATAAGAATCAATCCTCTTATTACTCATGACAATTTATTTGCAGAATTTAGAAATCTTAAAAATAATTCAAAGAATCAATCTTAATAAGTTACTTTAAAAACTTAATTGTTCACAAGACTAAGCAAAAAAAAAAAAAAGAACCCAAATAATTTGAAGAAAAGTAATCAAGTAATCCCTAAATAAATAAGTAATAACTAACCTTAGGTGCTTAATCAAACCCTTGTTTTGTTGCTTTCAACAAAAAACGGCCAAGACGGTAAACCCTAAATTAAAATCATCAAGTAAAAACTAATAAATACAGAAAAAATTTTAAATTGAAAATATTAAAAATAAAATAACAGTAAATCAACCCAACTTACTAACTAAAGGTTTTTTGCATAAAGAACACTCATGGCAAGCAAAAAAGTGTAAGAAAGAAAAATAATTTTTATTTTTATTTGGTAAACAGAGACCGTGGCTGTGAAGGTTTGGAAAAATAAAGTTTGGGAATAATTAGATTGCAATAGGTTTTATTTTAGGTGTTGACTAATTGTTGTGAGACATCTCACCAAACAAAAAATTATTGTAGAACCAAAATTATAAAATTCCCAAAAAATAAAAGTATATTAAAAAAATTTAAAATTTTTGTAGGGCAAAATTATAAAATTTTTGTAAAGACAAAATTATAAAAGTTTTTAAAAAATAAAAACAAATTATAAAATTTTTAAAATCGTTGGAGGACGGGGGCCCCACTGGCTCCCCCTCCCCTCCGCCTCTTATATCAACCTTGTGGCTGATTCCCAGCATACTCAACCAGGAGCCCACAATCACGTCATTCAGGAGCCCACAATCACGTCATTCACACAATGAACATCTTGTGTTGTTCTACAGGATAAAGAAACCCGAGAGATATGGAAGGACATGTTACCGCAATAAACTATTCACACAACTTTGATGGGTTGACAATGTTGAATTATGAAAAGATCCAGGAAATGAAGCAAAACAACTTTTTAAGAGCTACATAGAACTTTTTATAGAATGTGATGTGTAAAAAATTTATTATTTCTTGTTTTTGTAGAACCTTTTTTTCTTTAATCTACTTTAATCATTTTGTATTACATGAACAAATTGAATAAAAATTGTCAACGATAATTTGTTGGAAAAAAATGGTAATGAGTATAAAAGATTTAATAAAAAAAAAAGAAGGAAACAAGATATCTTTGGAATCACTATGCTGACCAACTCATTAAGCAAGGAATCAATCATAATAATCCTTTTATCGCTTGGCTTTGAGATATGATGGTTTTCGCATATTGAATGACTCTTGCATGTCATTAGTTTGCGATATCTTTGGAAGCTAGGTGTTTTATGATTATTTTTTCTTTATTGATGTATTTCTAGGTGCTTTTTTGAGCTTCCTTTGTTTCAAGCATGGTTGTTAAGGAAACCGTTTCGCCACGACTAGGAAATCACTCTTCCTATTTCTATGGCTAAATCATGCATGGGTCATAGACCACATTTGGACAGAATTTCATGATTAAATCATGCATTATCTCTTTCTTTTATTAATCATAAAAGAAAGAGATTATGCATTAATTAATTGAATGTAATCCTTTAGCTTTTCAAACTATCTTTCGCCCTTTCTTTTTTCAATCTAAAGCGGTAAAGCTAAAAACTTCGAGTCCAGTGGACTGGTAATCTTTTTGTTAAATTCATCCTTTTTTGATAGTGGAAGACTGGACCAGTGGTTTTTTATGGTAATTCTTTTAGCAAGAGGAAGACTAGCAATTGTGAATTCAATATAACCAACTAAAATACATATAAAGCTCCAGACCGGACTCTGGTCTCAATTTGTTGACCCTTTGAATATGTGCAAAGATAAAGGTCAACCCCATTTAAAGAAATAATTATATTTAATTACATTTATCGACATTTTTGTTATATTTTCTGTTATTTAATTTTTAATTTTTTAAAATTATTATAAAATGAAAACAAGATTCGACTCAACATTTAATGCTTATTATTAAATATTTATTATATTTAATTTTAATATTAAAATACACTTAAAATGTTAATATATTAATATTAAAATATTTTATTAATATTTTAATAATAAAAAAATTTTAAACAGGTAGATCGAATTGGATCCAAATGTTTCATAAAAAAATTATAAAAGAACGATAGAGTGGAAAACTAGTGCGGGGACCAAGAAATTTAAATCAACAAAATAATCTGAAAATTTAAACCGAAAAAAAAAAAAGAGATTCCTACTTTATGTCTACATCTACAAATCTTTAAAATTAATTCTTTTATAAATTCTGACTTAAATACATTTTTAGATCAGCTTTGGACAAAATTTCATGACTAAATCATGTTATCTCCTTCCTTTATTGTAGACACCCATTCAAAATCAACCAAAATAAAAATAAAAATAAAAGGAAAGAAAAGAAAACAGGGAGAAGACTAAGCGTGTACTCAGCCTCCCCTGGAAAGTAGCCGGATCTTGGGGAATAGTTACCTCCGGCAATTAGCCCCCATTCATGCCAGAGTCTTGTGAAATCATGCTCAGAAGAGCATGATTTCATCGTTAGATTATCGAAATTTTTGGACAATCTAGCTCTTAAATGGGGGGTCTTGGACAAATTTAAAAGGGGGGGAGGGGGGGGGGGGGAGGGGAATCCACAACAGGAGAGGAGAGTCAGAGAAAACATTTTCAAAAAGAAAAAATCCATCCTCTTCAAACAACAGCAACTTGCAAATAAAAAATCTAAGTTCTAGCAACCAAATACCCTAACCACAAAAATCACAAAAAAAAAGGAAAAGCCAAAGAAGGGGGAAATCTGATGCGATTTGGCAGGCGAAAGTATAGAAGGCGATTTCTAGGTTGTCGTCGACTTGGAGAGATCTAAAAAGCCTTTGGGTAGCCGACGACAAAGAGAGAAGAGCCCGATTTGGGCAACGAGAGAGAGAGGAAGCCGCTAGTGTAAGGGAGAGAAGAAGGAGAAAAAAAGGGCGAAAATAGTGCCTCGACACCAGATCCGGCGACGATGGAGATCTGGCTAGTGAAAGGATCAGTTTTAGAGAGAAGGGAAAGCATTTGGGGGTTAGAGAGAGAAAATGGGAGAAAAAAATAAGGAAGAAGAAAAATAATACGCTTTTATTCCAGACAGAAGAGAGCAAAACGATATTGTTTAAGTGGAGTAGGGGAATTGAAAGGGTCAAGGCCTAAACAGTGTCGTTTCGAGGGGCTCTACAAGCACCAAACGGTGCGTTTCGAAGAGCAACATCACGGGCTTGCTGAGCGAATTTCGCGGTGCAATTTTGGGCCTTCTGTGGGTCATTGATCTGGGCTAATCTAAGCCCGAAAAGGTATAATTCTCCCTGAATTTGAGCTTGTTTTAATTGATTTTGAATCTAGCCCATTTTACTCAAATTAAATGTATTTTTAGCTTAATTTTAAAACCAAAGATAAATAAAAAAAATAACAACAATACATGATGTAAATATAATTAGTAAAATAAAATAAAAATAGTTATTTTAAGTGATTCGATGATAAAATTTCACCTAAAAAGGGGCAAAGAGTTGCCTCTTTCAGGTGGGTTACAAAGGGGTAGAGTTCAAGACCGATTTTCACCGAAGCATCGGGATAAATCAGAACTCTATGCTTCTACACTCATTAATTCAAATAATTGTTGTTAAAAAAATAATAATAATAACGAAAAAAAAAATAATAATAAATATGTAAACAAGGCAATAAATCATCCTAAATTATTAAACACATTATCAAATGAATTTTAATTAATTAAATCAATAAACGCGATCATATAGGCATTATCATCTTATATTGTCTTAGCATGCCACATTCTTCTTGTTAATGGGGCGAGAATCCCGATTATGGGATTTCCCCGAGGAACTCGTAGAGACGAGTTCTTCCCGGGATATCCCTAGGTGAGGAAAACGTTGAGACTTCACCAAAGCGTTGGGATAGTCTACAAATGATTTTTCGATAAGCGATTGTCGACCTCATTGTTTAAAATTGAATAAATCATGACATCATTTTATGATTGCATCACTTGCATACGTAAAACCAAGTAAAAAACTCAATCAACCAAATAATTAGTTAATAAGCAAAGGCTAAGGACACATAGGAATAAAATCAATGTAGGTCATGATAGGATAATTTAAGATTAAATGGTACCGTTCGTGGAACGGGCTCCACCGAGGTGCTAACCCTTCTCCATGCGTAACCGCACTCCCGAACCCATGTCTAAAAAATGTAGACCAATTCTTGTTCTTTCGACGAACCTAAAATTAATTTAGGATTTCGTCGATTAGAATTGAGTTAACAAATGGCCAATCGCACCTAAATAAAAAGATTGGTGGCGACTCCTAGTTACTCGATTTTCGCCCACGTCTAGTAGACGGATTCTCAGACCCGCACGTTATGACATTTATTAATAATAAAGATGGAGCCTGTGTCACGACCCGGAACTCCCATCGAGCCCGTGACAACCGCCGTGAAGCCTCGACAGACATTCTTCCCCTGAATGCCTTTGGGGACCTCGCAAGGCTTTTGTACCAGTTTTTCCATTCCTCTCTCTTTTTTCTTTTTTTTTTGAATAATAAATAAAATAAAAATGTTAATTAAAATAATCTATTTTAATGTAAAACAATATATATATATATATATATTTTGAAACATCAAAAATTAATTTTCTGAACATAAAAACAAAATAAATTTATACATACTGTAATATAGAAAACTAGAGTATGCAATTTAAATTACAATGACACGTGGGCCCCCAAATAACTGAGAAGGTTTAAGTCTATAACCTTGCTTTCTAGGATGCAACTCCGAAATTTACTTCTCGATGCAATTGACAGTCTACTGCCTATTCTGAGCCTGAAAAATGTATAGGAAGAAGGGGTGAGATTATAAAATCCCAGTGAGTAGACAGACATCATCAAAATAATCTAAAGCCGAGTAATAGGAGACAATTAAAATAATTCATCTCAACCCATATAAATAATTGGATTTCATCTAATTACTCAACATGGCTTATGCACTTTTCAAAAACTTGGCCCTTGCCAAAAATCCATTCTCGGGGATACCTCGCGAAGGCATCTTACCGAGACCGCCAAGGCTGTTTATTGTCACACACACAAACACATTTCACCTCTGACAACACAGCCGTTCCTTGGCGTTGGCTGAGTCCCAGTTTCACGTGGTGGCCAGCGTGAAGTGTACTCAAATCCTACCTCGGGAGTTATCCTACGCGCCTCTCCAATCGAGGTAAGCTCAATAATTGGGAACCGTGCCCCTCTAATTAGGCTGGCCCACGGAACCCCCGTCACTGCAGTGCCCACTTTATAATCCACCAACCAATAAAATCACAATAGTATGACATGGCTCACTTAACACATTCAAGGCAAATCAAAGCAGTTCACATATTCTTTAAATCATAAAAATAACCAGTCATACCCACATTTATCATAAGCCATTTAATGTAAAATCATGGATAAACAACACAATCATAGTATAGGTCTCCAATTACTCTATTTTTGAAATCATTATTAAATTTTCAAAAATTTTATAAAATTATTTTATAAAATCTCATTTTCCCATAAAACACAATAATTTTCCAATTAAACCATTTTTCCATAAAATCACACAATTAAATAAATCTACTCTAGATAATTAAGACGATAGTAAGTTTACTCATTGTACTAGGAGTAGATATACTCCTATTCTCGATCCTCGGGTGTAGTCTTTTACCCGTATCAGATAGCTCACCACCTATCCACAATACATGACACAAAAAATTCAATAATTTGTGTCAAATCAATATATATTATTTCAGGCTCTTATCCATGCGTATGCACTAGATAGGGTGTGAAATGTTTGGACAATCGCTTAATCACAGTGTCCGACCTAACTCGCCTATACACGGTGTAAATTTCTAAAATCTCCAATTCAACTCCAATTCCATCCATTTCAATTTCAATTATCCAATTATATCCACAATACCTCAATGACTATGAATGTGGTCCAATTTATCAGTTCGGATCACAAATTACGCTTTTACCCCTAGTGGGTAGAAATTTCAATTTTTTTGCACCAAAAATTCCCATTTAATTTCCAACCTCATAATTCATCATTTTTCCATCTAATTCTCTTAAAATAAAGTCAACCTCATCCTCACACACCATTGGCTAGATTCGGCCTAGAGAAATTCATGGAGAAAATGAATATTTTTCTTGTTGTTTTACTCATAAACATGCTAAACTAACACTAAACACTAACATAGTTCAAAATCAAATTAATCTAACAACTTTCTCTCTCTAAACCCATATGATCAGATTTGAATCCATCATCAAAACACATAATTTAACCATGGAAAATAAGGAGAAATGCATGGAAATGATAAATCTTAAGCTAAGCTTGAAAAATCATACCTTTAAACACTTGATTCCTTGAAAAATCACACTTTTTCTTTGAATTTTCTCACTCTAGGGTTTGTTCTTATTTCTCTCTCTCTCCTGCTGGTTTTGGCTGACCCTCCCAATGAAGAATTCTGGAATTTTCAAGCCTTTTAATAGGCTTAATAAAATATTATTATTTTATTTACCTTTTGAATATTTTATTATTTTATTTTTTTCTAGCCATCTTTTTGACTTTCTTTTTCTACCACTCAATCCTCTTCACTTATCCATGTCTTCCATGAAATTTCCAGACTTTTTCAAAGTTTTGGTGGAGTAAATTTTTAAAAATTAAACTTTTACCCCCATAGAATGAAAAATTACATTTTTGCCCCAAAAACTGAAAAATTGCCCATAGACATATTTTTTATCCCTTATACTCATACCATTCTCCAATTTGTCAAATGTGATCTAAATTCTCTCAAAATCTCAAATTTTGTCCACGAGTGGAAAAATTACGATTTTACCCATAGATAGTGAAAATTTCAGTTTGACTCCGAATTGATCCGCGAACTCCGAATTACCATTTTGAGTCATCTCTGAACTGTGAAACTCTTAATTTCACCTTAAAATTCCTATTTGAACTAGTTCAAGGCTTAATCGACTCAATGGTACCATTAGGGGTAATATCATCTTTTAACGATTTCTCGAACTTCCTAAATATACAAACATTCTATTGAGCATGTGAATGACATTATAATTATTTTACAAAGCAGGGTTTGACAGCCTGTGATTGATATAGTTCACAAAGAGAATTAATCAACAAAGTAAAAGAACCACAAGACTACAAATCTAGTGCGAAGGCCAACAACTTTAAATCAACAAAGTAATATTAAAATTTAAAAGCAAAGAACTTTAAATGAGTATGGAAAAAGAAGAGAATAAAAAAAAAAGAAAAAGGAACAAACTAGAGATTTTTTTCTCAAACAAAATCATTTATTCATTACCAAAACATGACAAATTAGAAACCATAAAACATGCATAATGACGCTATCAATGCGGTGAAGTGGTCCAATAATCCATCTCTTATCCCTTCGCGTTTGAGAAACTATAATAACTTCATTTGCTGTGTTAAGAGGAAAATTCCCAAATAGACTTGTGTAAATCCCACATTTCAGAAACAAGTTTGCTTCATTTGCGAAAGTTAGTGTTGATCGAGTTGTTGATTTATTGAGAATTTGCAACTAAGCTTCTGCTTTGTCTTTATTATTATTTTTTTTTGGAATCTCTGCTTAGTCTTTATTATTATTATTATTATTATTATTATTATTATTATTATTTGGTTTCTTTTGTGCTGATTTAGGTTGGTCTACTTCTTGTTGCTTTTACCTTGGTTGCTCTTTGTTTGTTCCTTTGTGGAGTCTTTTTTTTTTATTGAAAAGCTGGTTTCTTTCCATTCAAAAGAATACAAAACCAGGAGGGAATCAGCCTCCAACCCCTAAAATCCATCTGCAAAAAAACATAAAAAAAAAAAAGACAATATGCAAGTCCTAGTCACCTCAAGAGCCCCAAAAACAACACATTTACATCTCCCCAATCCAGAAGTAAAGTTGGCACAACTTTAGACAAAACCAAAATAGAGGTAACTAGGAGTGGAACAAAAAAGAAAAAGCCCCTATACATAAGAGATGGTCATTAACAGTAAACAAAAGAAAAACTTCCCTGTACACATCCAGGTTGCTATTTGTGACCTTCCAAATTGCTCCTCATGCGCCAACAATTAAATCTGCCCAAGTCCCTGTACCAAGTGAGTTTCTTCCAAATTGTGGAGTCTTCTTATGTGTGACTCTCTTAATTATTAATAAATTCTATTACTATTAAAAAAAAAATACTTGCTTTGAGAAATATTTGGCGAGTGTACTTATTGCTTCTTATGTAAAATGCAGCAAGGCATCCTATAATTTGTAGAATAATACATGTATGAAATTAACCATCTATGATTCCAATTACAAATCTTTTTTTTTTTTATGGATCCTAATTTCAACGATTTACTAGTAATATATTTTTAGATGATAATTAGATATTTTAATATAAGAAAAAAATCATATAGGTAATAAAGAATTAATTGATTGATTCATGTAATATTTTCTTTATATGTATCATACATTTTTATTAAGAGTAACTTGGCCTGCGCTACCATTATGAAAAAAGAGGTACATCTCAAAAAAGACGGGGGCTGTGACTGGTACATGTAATAGGAGAGGCATGTAGCAGCTTCTGAATTTCAATTATTTTTATTTTCTATTTTATTTTTTAAAAAGTAAATGGATATGGAAAAGGAAGGAAGAAAACCAAAATAAGAAAAATATAACTACAGAATGTGACGCGTGATGCGTAAAAGTTTTACAATTTCCTGTTTTTGTATAACTTTTTTTTCTTTAATCTACCTTAATCATTTTGTATCACATGAATAAATTGAATAAAAATAGTCAACGATACTTTTTTTAGAAAAAAAATGGAAACGAATATAAGAGATTAAAAAAAAGGAAGGAAACAAGAAAAATTGACCATGCTGCAAATGTAAATATTTTTGTCCTTATAGCTGTTTTAGATATTTTATTTAAAATAATATGATTTCAATAAAAAAAGAAATTTCAAATGATATATATTAATATAAATATTTCATCAATCAATTTATATTATTTTAAACTAAAAGAAAATTTTTATCTAGTTTTTGTTTTAGGCCTTTTCTTTGTACCTGGTGTTGTCTTGGCACTTGGTGCCCTTTTCCTTTTGGTACCTGGTGTTGTCTTTGAGCAGCCACCTTCTTTTCTTTGTATGGCAGTTTCATGTAATTGTACAAGTTCTTTACCCAAATCGGGTGTTAATAATACTATGAGAGTCTTTGGTCAATCAGGCGAGAAAGTTGACATGATATTTCGGTTTTGAAGTTTATTAATATCGCCTGTCAAAAAATTAAAAGAAAAACTATTTGAGAGTTTTTTAAGTTTCTTTTATGACTTTTCTCTTACTTTCTCTCACTTTCTCACTGTCCAAACAAGGTTTTATTTTTTAATTATACAAACTCTAAGGTTCAAAAATTTTTCTTAAAAAAAAAAACTAATTCACTCCCACTGTAGATTCGCCTACTTCACTGCATGTATAGTATCATATTTATTCCTTACAATGAATTTTAATTCACTGTTGAGTTCTTTTTTTTTTCCTTAACTGTTTTGGGTAGGATATTGGCGATACTTGATCTGAGCCATATGCAGACTTGTTATCTTGTAGTTATTTACATGCAATTTTAACTCTATGCTTATTGCCATGAATGAAAATATGGATTGGTTTCCATTTCAGTTTGCTTCTTGCTCATGAAATTTCAGAATGCTCGATGCCACGCCTTTCCCCAAGTCTCAATTTTGTCATCTCAAAGGTTTAAAAATATTGTAAAACTCAATGTAATTCCACGCAAATCTTTCAAATCTAGCTCTTGTAAACTTGCAGAAAGATTTATGATTGTTCTTCTTTTTCACGGAGGGAGAAGAAATGGAGTGAGATTAGATGTTATAACCAAAGGAATCAGGGAAGGAGAAAAGGCAAGAGCAAAGAGGAATTATTATGAGTTGCTAGGAGTTTCTGCTGATTCTAATCAAGTAACCTTCAAGAAATAAAAGAGGCTTACAGGAGGCTGCAAAAGAAATTCCACCCTGATATTGCTGGCCTAGAGGTTTAAACTTTTGCTTTCTATCTCTTTAATCTCAGTGTTTTTCGCCTTTTGATTGGAAAAGCTCGATTAAGGTTGACAGAAGTTCTATGGTCTATTTCTTATGTCAAATGGTTTGGATTTACTGTAGTTTACTTGTAATTTGATGGGTTTCTTATGTTTGTTTAGGGTCATGAATATACTCTAATGCCGAATGAGGCTTATCAAGTGCTGATAAAAGATGATCTGAGAGATTACGATGCTTCCATTGGTCCAATTAAGTACAATTTGGAAAGACTGTATCTGGTTATAGCTCTTGGAAAGGGCCATTGAGACCCCAAGCCATATTTGTTGATGCAAACCCATTCATAGTTTATTCTTTTACCCCGTTTCAAGTTACTTATATTGCATGTTATGCTCCAAATTCCAGCCTCCTTTTCCATTCACATACATTTTCATGTAATGGATTATAAAATATAAGTTTTTATTGTCTTTTTTTAAAACACTAATTGAAAATTTAACATTGTTACCGTTTTTTAGAATAGAAGTACAACACAAAATTTATATGAAAAAAAAAAACCTTGAGTGCCATGTGAGAAAGGACAATACCACAAGGAGTCTACACAAAATTTATCTAAAGAACAAAAAATGTGATTATATAGTATATTAGTAGTCATATTTGTTGCTGTAGATAAGTGATCGAAAATATTTGGGTTAAAAAAATCAAGAATTAAATATAAATATTTAAAGTATTGTAGATGTAGTAATTAATTAAAAATTTTTATGTGGTAAGGTAGTGTTAAAAATTATATTCTAAAGGTCAGTCAATGTGAAATAGATATAGATGTCATATGTTAGAAACGTCATATGTAATGGACAAGTGTGTGGAGCACATATAAGTAATAATTAAGTTCTTTTTTAATCATCTTATTGTTCAATTCATTAGATTGGCATTTCTCAAGCCGATGACTTAAATCAAACATAAGTCTTGAGGGAGCTATTTCTCCACAACTAGGAAATCTCTCTATCCTTCCCATCGCCATGTCTAAATCATGCATGGGTCTTAGACCACATGCAAAGAATTAACAACCCAAATAAAAGCCAAATGTGTGGGACCCTTGAATATGGAAAAGTTGGAACCTATTTAACCAATGCTTAAGTTCCCTTTTAATTATCCTAGCGTTCCATCAAATTCCATTTTTTTTGGATATTGTTGTTACAATGTTTCATGATTGGTTTTACTAGTCTCACTTAAGCAGCAATAATTTCCATGGCTATCTACCTAAAAGAGTTGGTCAAGTTGCATCGCTTGTGTAACACCCGATCTTAAATTATCTGTGATATATCATTCACATGCTTTGGATAGCATGTTTGTATATTGAATTGCCCCGAAAAACAAGTTAAATGATTGTATTGCCCCTAATGGTACGATTCAGTTAAGTAAGTCTTGAACTAATTTAAACAGAGAATCGAGGATGAATTTGAGAAAACTAAAACCCATGGATTGATTTAAAATGAGGATTCAGAGTTTGAGGTCCGATTTGGAGTTAATCCGGATTTTAAATATTCTAGGGGCAAAATGGTAATTTGCCACCTGAGGACGAATATGAAATTTTTGAAAAAAAAAAGATTTTTTTTAATCCCGTATGATTAAGATTGATTATATTAGACTTATTGGAGTATAATTTGAGGGTTTGGCAGTGAAAAAGTTTAATTCTGGTGATTTTTGGAGTGTAGGGGTAAAATCGTAATTTTATCACCCGCGATCAAAATTTGAGATTTTGAGAGAATTTAGATCAAATTTGACAAATTGGAGAATGGTATGGGTATAAGGGATGAAAAATATGTCTATGGGCAATTTTTCAG
>NW_017234805.1:0-5715 GCF_000208745.1 Theobroma cacao
TGATAATCAGTCCTCAAATTAGGATTTTACAATATTTTACAGCAGCCAACATTCAAGGTAGAAATGGAAGCCTTAGCTACATTAGCCTCTAGGACCTCTGGCTAATGGAGCATACCTTCAATGAGGTACCTCTGAATCTAGGAAGATTTATGATTGAAAAAATGAGAAGTGCCTGCAGACTTGATAAGGCTAATTCGTCGTATGGGATTGTAATTACATCCCTTGTGTAAAAGATCAAGCTATTTATTATGGGAGCTTGGTTAAAATGAGGTATATACTCGATGGGGAAAGATTCATTAAGCCCAAGATTGGTCCAAGAAAAGAATACAACCTACCTGCTCAACCTGAAGAAGCCCCTTTCAGATTCTCAAATGAAGTAATTTTTAATTTGTTCATGAGGATTAAAGGAAAGCTGACTAACCAAGGAGAAAAGATACAAAAAATTAAAGAGAAAATCATTGAGTTGGAAAACAAGCTGAAGGAGAAAGAAATCATTCCATCTGAACCTGTGGCTGTAGACAACTTTGTAACATCTAGCACTGCACCAACACGGCAAAAAGCTTAAGGTTCAGTTGAGCCAGTAGAAAAATCTACTCTACATGTTGAAAGTTCTGGCTTTCAAGCTGAAGGTTCCACCTATAAGTCTGCCAATCCTGTTTTGCAAACTAAGGACTCTCCTCAAGGGGTTGATCAGCCAACCAAGACATCCTCTCCTGAACCTCAAAGCAAAAATGATTCAAAACAAGGGACAGAAGTGGTTGGTTCAGAGACAAAGAAACAGTAAACCTCTCCTCCAAATTCAGAGGAAGTTTCCATCATGGATATCTTCCACCAAATGGTTAAGCAGGGACAAGCTGAAAAAGACATTGCCAGGACAAAAACTAAAAAGGATGGTGAAGATGTAGGAAAAGGAAAAAAACTTGCATCAGCTACCAGAGTAAAGGCAAAAGCAAAAAAAGCCAAAGCCACTGCAGCACCACCAACAGAGGCAAAACCACTAACCAAAGGCAGGAAGACTATGGCAACCAAGACAGCTTTTCTCAAGAGAAGAAAGTCTTCTAAGTTGGTAGAGAAATCCATACCAGTGTCAGCCTATTCTCCTCAGAATATAATCTCTGTCTTAGACAAGTCTTCATCAGAACCTTCCTTTAGACAATCATCATCTCTCCAAGAGCCCTCTCTTTTTCCCCTAAACCCTTTCTATGACACTGAATCTTCACCTTCTGACACATCAGATAAATAGAAGCCCCTTCCCTTGATGCTGACAAAAAAGGGGAGTAGAATGGGTGCAAGAACTAGAGAATGGGTGCAGGAATTAAAAAAAATGTCAAGGTGGAAGAACCAAGAACCTAGGAAAGAAAAGAAAGCAGAATCAGGAGTAGGAACTTAGAAAAATAGGAGATAGGAAGCAAAATTGTCCAAGGGCAATTTCAAAATATTTTTAATTAACTGCTATTTGTGTCATGGTGGCACTTGAACACTTAAGGTTAACTTTGTTGTTTATATAGTTCTGTGTCAAAAGTGAATGCTAAAATGCTTATGTTATTTAACTACTACAAATTGAAGTCTACTGATATTTTGTCATCTTGGTATTTTTACTGTCATGAACAAAATCTGCTAATGCTATGCTGATATTGATGCTGATAAATGATTTTTGTTATGGCATTATAAATGATTTTTGTTTGTAAATAGATATAGATAGGGTGCATAGTATATCAATTGAAACATGAATGATGTAGACAAAATCTGAAATCAATAAACTGTTGACAGCTACTGGAACATTTATGAAAATCTGTCAACATTTACTACTAAAAGTTTAATGATGATCTGCTAATACTTACTTGCTGTAAATCACTCCATATTGCTGTACATGTGTACAATGTCATTTTCTATATGAAAAAAATAAAATTTGATGGAATAAAGTAAGCAAAATATGCATACACTTAGGGGGAGCAATACTCATTTTTTGTAGAAAATTAAAAAGACTAAAAGGACACTATGCTATCAATAAAGGAATGTTTTGTCATCATCAAAAAGGGGGAGATTGTTGGCTCCCTTAGTTTTTGATGATAATAAAACATTCCCATTTATGTGTGTCTAATATCTTTACTTGAGTGTGCAAGAAAATTAATGTATGAAATTAATAAATCAATCTTTCAAAGAGTATATGAAAAGAAAAAGAGGAATAAAAATAACACGATGTGACTATCTAACAAGGACGAAGCTTATTGGCGAAACAAGGAAGAATATTGATTGACTAAGTTTCAAAATTGAATGAATGACGGGCTGAAGAGTTTGAGAAACAAAACCAACTTAGTCGATCAAGTCAGTCGACTAAGTACTCTCTGCCAAGATCTGCAAACCAGAAATAAAACCAACTTAATCGACCAAGTTAGTTGACTAAGAGCTCTTTGTTTGCAATTTGAACCAAAGCACTACAAGACAGATTAACGGCTAGAACTCATCCTCAACTGTTTCCAACAGCCATAAATTACCAAACTACCATCAGAGTTGCATCTCCAAGTATAAAAGGGTCTTCCAACAATTAGAAACAAGTTTTTAGAAGCCTTGAAAGAGATTTGAGTTATAAAGGTTGAAAAACTAGAAAAGCTTCACTGCACTTGTCTACACTTAAACGCCTACTTCTTGCATTTGTATTTAGCACTTAATCGTGTACCACTCAAATCAACCAGTGATCATAGGTACCTTCTTTTACTACTTGTTTTGTATTCTTAGAGTGAGGCAGTCACTCTGAGGGGTTGTTCAAGCTTGGGATAGCTTCATTATTAAAGGTTTTGGTTAAGCCTCAGAAAACCACTTTGGGTTTTAGTTGAGCCCATGAAAAACTAGTGTAAAAGGTTTTGGCTGAGCCTTGTAAAAGCCATTGTAAAGCTTGGTGAAAGCTTGTGAATTTCATCGGTTCTTATTGGATTTATGGGAAAATCCTTGGTTGGATAATCAAGGTAGTGGATGTAGGTCTTGGACCGAACCACTCTAAATTGTTGTGCATCTTATACTCTGTTTTTATTTTCTTAAGTTCTGGAAATTAGTTTCCAATATTGTTAAAAGCCAAATTGTGCTATTCACCCCCCTCTAGCACATATTATCAGGACCAACAGAAGCATCACTATAAACAACAAATCCCTTACCACTAATAGGTATGGTAAGTATAGGAGTGGATACTACTATTTTCTTCAACTCCTCAAAGCTCTTTTCACAGTCATTTGTCCACTCAAAGCGAACCTCTTTTCGTACCAATCTGGTCAAAGGCAAGGCAATACAAGAAAAATCCTCTACAAATCGCCTATAGTATCTTGCTAAGCCCAGAAAACTGTGAATCTCAAAAACATTATTTGGTCTCTTCCAATTCACCACTGCTTCGACTCTCTTTGAAACCACCGAAATTCCATCCTTCGACACCACATGCCCAAGGAAAGCAACACTAGAAAGCCAGAATTCACATTTCTTCAATTTAGCAAACAACTGCTTCTACCTCAAAGTCTCCAAAACAACCCTTAAATGCTCTTCATGATCTGTTGAGCTAGGGGAATACACCAGAATATCATCAATAAAAACAATCACAAACTTATCCAAATAAGGTTTAAAAACCCTATTCATCAAGTCCATAAAAGTAGCTGGAGCATTTGTCAACCCACAAGGCATAACAAGGAACTCATAATGCCCTTATCGGGTACAAAAAGCAGTTTTGGGAACATCTTCAATTATCACCTTCAACTAATGATAACGAGACCGAAGATCAATTTCAGAGAACACTTGAACGCCTTTTAATTGATCAAACAAATCATCTATTCGAGGTAAAAGATACCTATTTTTCATAGTTACCTTATTTAACTCTTGGTAGTCAATGCACAACCTCATACTCCCATCCTTTTTCTTCACAAATAACACTGATGCTCCCCAAAGAAATACACTAGGTCTAATAAAGCCCTTTTCAAGGAGTTCTTGCAACTACTCTTTCAACTCCTTCAATTCTGCAAGAGCCATTCTATAAAGAGCTTTAGAAATAGGGGTAGTTCTTGGAGCCAAATCAATAGAGAAATCAATTTCCCTATCAGGACGTATACCAGGTAGATCTTTAGGAAAAACATTAGGAAATTCTCTCACAATAGGAATCTCTTCAATCCTCAACTCCTTCATTTTAGTGCCTGTAACAGTTGTAAAAAATCCTTTGCAACCACTAGTAAGCAATCGCCTAGCTTTCAAAGCAGAGATGACTCGCAAAGGAGTGTAAATATCACCACCATGAAAACAAAAAGGTGTTTCCCCAGGAATCTCAAAGTCCACCTTTTCCCTCGACAGTCAACTTTAGTAAAATTTGCAGTTAACCAATCCATCCCCAGAATTACATCAAAGTCTTGCATATCTAAAACATGAAGATTCGCAAGCAATTCTCTATCATCAATCCTTAACACACACATCTTACAAATCTGATTTGAGATAATTTCACCTCTAACTGGAGTGTCTACGCATAGTTCATAATCTAGAAGCATACAAGGCAAAGCAAACTTTCGAACAAATGCAGCAGATACAAAAGAATGAGATGCACCGGTATCAAACAACACATGAGCAAAAGTTAAGGCAACTAGTAGTGTACCTGAGACAATGGTGTTGGATGCCTCTGCATCTGACTGAGTGATAGCATAAGCACGCCCTTGGGTGCGAGGTCTTCCCACTTTTTGATGTCTAGAAGAAGGTGTCTATGTAGTTTAAACAACATGAGTGGGTTGAGTCCTTTACGCTGCAGTTTCAAAGGTTTAAGAGTTTTGTGGCCTTTGCACTGATTGAGATTCTTGAAGGACTAAAGGACAATCAACAATATGATAGCCCCTATTGGCCACACCTAAAACAAGCACCAGTAACACACCTACATTCAGCAACTTGATGTCCTCCACCACACACTAAACACTTGGGCCCCTGTTGGGATGTCTTGCCATGGTACGATTGAGTTCCCCGAGGAGGAAGTCTATCAAGCTCGACTCTATAATATGTTTATTATACCATTCTTACATAAGAATGCATGTTTGCTTACTTGGGTACCTCGAAAATCGTTAAAGAACGGTATTATACCAAATGGTACAATTAAGTTGAATTAAGCCTCGAACTAGTCTGAATAGAGATTTTAAGATGAAATTGAGAATTTTAAAACCTCAGAAGGACTTGAAATGGTGATTCAGAGTTCGAGGACCGATTTGGAGTCAAATTAGAATTTTCATGACCTAGGGGCAAAATGGTCATTTTACCACCCGAGGTTAAGATATGAGTGTTGGCTGAAATTTTTGACTAAGATTGATCATTGGGAGTATAATTTGAGTTTGAGAAGTGAAGAATTTTAATTTTGATATTTTTTCAAGCATAGGGCTAAAATAGTCATTTTGGCACCCTAGGGGCAAAATTGTAATTTTACACCACCCAACACTTGTCCAGCACATAGATTTTACCCAATATTATCATGGATAATTGAGGAAATTTAAGTGGTGGAGAGAGATTGCTTAATGGCTAAGTATGACACATGAACCAATGGAATGGTGACATGTGTCAAAATCTCATCCATTCATTATTTTCCTTATAAATTAGCATAAAATCAGCCCATTTCTCATTCATATGGCCGGCCAAAGAAGAACAAATGAAGAAAAGAAAGAACAAGAACCCTAGGTGGAGAATTTCAAGAGAAAAAGTGTGGAAAATCAAGGAAAA
>NW_017234805.1:7973-12758 GCF_000208745.1 Theobroma cacao
GTCCCTCTTGTTATTGTAAATTAAGTTAAATACTTTGGCTTACTGTATTACGATATATATGAATTTATTTTACTTTTACGCTGTAAAATTTATTTATGCAATGTTCTAAAAATATTATTTTATGAGAAAATTGAATATTTTTTTCAATATTTTTATTTTATTCTAATAGTCATAATTTCATTTTAAACGAAGTTTTAGACATCCAATTTTTTTTATTATGAAATATGTGTTTTGCACTCGTATACTACATTATTAGCTTGGTTTCGAAATTTTCGGAGAAAAATTACCAAAATGCCTCTGTGAGAAAAAAATTATTTTTCTATTGTTTTGATTTGGAAATAATTTAAAATCTTTTAGAACGTGATATTTAGCAACGGCTACTCATAGGGGAAATGAAAAGCTGATATTAAAGCCTTGCAGGGTTCTGATTGACATCCCGGGTAATGAGTGTCGATCAGGGCATCGCGACGATTATCACGGGCTCGAAGGGAGGTTCTGGGTCGTGACAAAGTCTGTCTTTAAAAGTAGTATAAGCTCAAGACTTTTTAGTAGCTTGAAATTTAGAAGTACTACTAATAGCTCGCTTACCTCGAAAGCCTGAATCTTTGCCGCTCTTTTTCTGAATATCTCTCATTGCCTCTTAAGTCTCTTTCCATACAACATCTAAAGATTTCACCTTACTAACCACTTCGTTATAGCTGATCAAATGCAATGGAGCTAAGCCTCTACGGATGTGAGCATTTAACCCATTTTCGAAGCTCCTGGCCCTACTTTCATCGTCAAAAACCAGACCAGTGGCAAACATGGACAACTGATCAAACTCAGCCTCATAATCATCCACTGTCATACTACCTTGAACCAGATTAAGGAATTCCCTCTCCAACTGTAACAGCTTGCTTCAAGGAAAATATTTGGCAAAAAAAGCAGTGCGAAAATTCTCCCAGTTGAAGAAATTAGGATTATTCTCTTGAAGGTGTGCTACTCCATTCCACCAATTATGCCCACTTCCTTATAACAAATAGACTGCAAATCTAACCTTGTCTTCATCACTGAAATGCATGGCATCAAAAGCTTTCTCCATCTCCTCAATCCATAATTCTGCATCATCCGGGTTTGTGGAACCCTTGAAAGGAGGAAGAGCTATTTCTTAAGCTCACCCAAGGCTTTCCAGTCAGAAGAATTGTCAACCTATTGGACTGGTTGTAGACATTATCATTGCTCCTTAACCAAACTAGCTACCTCCTATATCAAGTTCAACACTCTATCATCATGTCCAACGGTAACACCTTGTGTCCCCTTGATCGGGTTTGCAGGAGGTTGGTTAATTTCAACAGCCATCTGAGCATATGATGTTTCAACATCATCTTGATTTCGGTTTAGAGGGTTTTGAATTCTCTTAGAACGAAATCTCCTAGCACCAACCACTCTAGCATTAGCCACAAGTTCAGCGAGATTAGGCTCGCAGTCTTAACGAGGAGGCATACAGATTTTTCATAACAAGGAAAATTAACATTAGCAAAATTTTTTTTTTAACACTAACATAAAGCAACCATAAAAGTATAACAAACATGAATAGGGGGAAAACGTCCCAATCCTATTTTTTTTCTACCCATCTCTCGAATCTCGCATAAGTGTTATCCCAAACCAGACTTTGAGGCCACTAAATCTATCACGCCCCAAACCTGAGACATGACAGACGTCGCATACCTGTAAGACATAATCCCATAAACATGCAAGGCTCCAAAACATATATCTTATACCAATTACTAAAAAAGACTGATATACCTAAAGAATATAGTGATTCATAAAACTAAATTTGTCGATAGAAATTCCAAAGATCATAATTCGATAATATTCAGAATTAAATCTCCAAAACCATAAAGCTACTATGTCAAGATAAAAGTCTAAATACTAATTAAGATAGTTCGATATTCATAACATTTAAATAAATCCTAGACAATTTAAATGCTACTAAATTAAATGTCACTCCCTGAAATTCCAGTGTGGTTGACCAAATTACAACTTGAAAAAATTTTGAATGAAGGAGTGAGTCCAACTACTTAGCAAGTAACTAACATCCCTTCAGCCGATTAAGCATGCTTAAAACATTTAGGCCAAATATCATTTATAAGTGCCAAGACAAAATATTGGGTAATCTTATTTAGAATCATATACTTCAAAATTTTTACATTCAAATAACAGAACAACTATATTCACAATATTTAAATTTCAATGGTCTCTTGTAACATACTGCGACCACACTTAACCCTTGTGGCATAGGTCAAAAATAGAACCACAATTAACCCCAGTGGCACGGGTTAAAAGCATATCAAAAGCAACCATTGGCTACATTGAACAGATATCACAAATACCACTATTCTGTAACCGGTGGTGCGGTTGGGAGATCGATCTCTAATCATAGAATACATGTCGACATGGCCAACATTTAAGCCTCATTGGTAGGGTTAAAGCGTAGCCATACTAGGAGACAAAATAGAAATATTTATATTTTTAGATTACCCAAAGTTCATAAAACAGTATACCAAATTTCTCAAACATATCTCATAAACCTCAAAAGCATATTTGTTTCAGACTAAATATTTATGTTTATATTCGCGAAAACATATATGCATACATTATACAAAGTCATAAACAAATTTCAAAATCAGAAATCACGTTTTGCATAGACCACATTCTAAGTGTAACATATAAACTCATATACATATACATTTTGCATTCTCAACCCGATTTTAATAAATCATAGGACAAAATATTATATCTCATGTACAAATTCAGATTGAGGCTAATTTTAGGGCGTGAAAACACCGAAGGGATATCAGTCACTTACCTAATATTGTTAATTTCACTTTCAAGTAGCAAAGTAGAGAATCGTCCTAATAGCCTAATATTTCAAGAAACACATACAAAAATCAGAATTGAATTTGCAACCAGATCCTATAAGGTGACTTTCTGTTGACCATCCTAAACACTTAGGATGTGTAGCGATCTCTAGTACAATTTAAGAATATTTTCGATTAATACGGTAATATTTTATTATTATATATATTTTTGAATTAATAAAATTTTCAATAAAGTTGAGAATTAAACTTAAATCATAAAATTAGTAAGGATTTTAAATTTTAGACAGAAAGATAAAACTAATTTCATTCATAAAAATCATATTTAAAATTTTTCATAAATTTGTGATATTTTAATAAAATTTATTAATTTCATAAATAAATTTATAAAATATAAATATATATACTTTTAGATATGAAAATACAGTAGAAATCACATATCCAATATTTATGAAGTTTACAAAAGAATTTATCATATATTAATTAAAATCAAATTTTTAAAAAATTAAAAATGCATTTTCTATTTTTCAGAATTTTTAGAATCTAGATGGCCATTTGGCCTACTTTGAGCTCTTGTAACTTTTAACCTGAATAATTTCCAATGATGAAATCAACACCAATATGAAGTATTCATATCATACTACAACATCAAAATTTGTTTCGATTAAAAAGAACAAAAAATTTCCAAGTTTTGAAAGCCAAAATTCTCAAACTCGTCACAAAACTACCCAGATTTATGAGTTTTCAATATCAACAAGCCTACTTTGAGGCTTTAATTCTCTTAACACAGGAAGCCTCTAATTGAGCCATTGATGCCAAATTAAACATCTCATTTCATTCTACAAAAGCACTAAAAGAAACAACCAAAAATGTTACTGGAATACGAAATTCCAGTGACCCAAATTTGGGTTATCAAAACTGTTAAAAACCAAGTTTCTAATTAATTTCAAAAATCCGTAACTTCCTAACCATAAGGCCAAACTAGATGCTACAAAAACCATTGGAAATATCTTTTCAAGACCTTTCCATTTGTACCCATCATGCCACCATAAAGTCATCGAAAAAGTGCCAGATTTGAAAAGAAAAAAGGTAAGGAAATAGAAATAATTTCGGGCTTTTTGTGCCCAACTATGAAAATACAACCCTAAACATACATTAATCAACACTCTCTTGAATACTTTTCTCTTTTTTCTATGTTGCTTCTTCCATGGTATTAAGCTTTCTTGACTGCCTATCGTTTGAGTCTGATGAAATAAACTGACATGAGTTTTCTGCCTTTTCTTTTAAACTTGTAAACTAACCTAACCTCCACTATCTTTTTTTTTTAAAATGTGATTTAGTGAGTTGTGGTCAGGTAAAACAAACTGACCTTAACCCCACTAACTTAAACATGATAAATAAAACCAACATTAATTAAACTTCCTTATTTACTTAAAGACCTTTTTTCTATTTTTTTAATTATTAAGGCACTCAAGGTTATAATTGCAATTAAATAAAATACTAAAACAACATTTACTTATTTATTTTTATAAAACTATAGCTTAATAAATCTAAATATTTTTATAATATATACTTTGTGATGGGTATCACATCCTCCCCTCCTTAAAAAGGAGTTTAGTTCCTTAAACTCTTACCTTGGTCCTAAAAAGGTGGGGATACTTCTTTTCGATATTTTCTTATAAATCCCAAGTCGTTTCTCGTTCTGTATGGTTACTCCGTTTGACCTTAACATAAAGAATAGTTCACCTTCTTAGAACTTGCTCTTTTCTATCCACAATACGTATAGGATGCTCATCATAGGACAAATCTTCTCTAAGTCTCAAAGGAGCTACTTCCACCACATGACTAAGATCTGGAACATATTTTCTCAACAAAGAAACATGAAACATGTTATGCACTCCCGATAGAGTAGGTGGAAGTGCCAACC
>NW_017234805.1:12952-36294 GCF_000208745.1 Theobroma cacao
CCATGATAATATTGACAGTGGATTCTTATAATAGAGTCTCTAAAAAGAAAAATGACGAGTTGGGAGATTATTCATACATTGAGAAGTGCAAATGAGGTTGCTGACCAACTGGCTAAAGATTGGGTGTTATTAGAGAATGATTTTATTCATATTTCTCCTTCAAGATGGTGCTTTCATTTCTTTCATGATTTATTTTGGATGAAAATTTGCTAGTCTTGTACATGCGCTACTAGTTGATTTTCTCAATTTCTAAGAGGGGTTGGTAAATGGTGATGACAAGGTTCTCAACTTTTACAATTACGCTATAACTGAACCAATTACTTGCAATATTTATGGAATGTGGCTTTGTGCTTAACTATAAGGAGTGCTGCTTTCTAGCAGGGTAGGTGATTATTGTGGTTTATGTTGTATTCAACTTTGTTGAGTGGTGGTTGTGTTCATTGTTTTAATATTTTGGGTATTGAAAGTTTTTGATGGTTACTATGCTAGCTTTGGTTTTTCATTTTAATCATAGACTTCATTTCTATGATGGGGTTGCCTCTTTCATTATATTAATGAAGACCTTTCAAAAAAAATTAACTGAAATTAACCAATGTTTTTTGGGTATGAGGCAAATGAGACAGGCATTATGGGGCTAAGGGGAACTAGGGCAAAACTAATATACAGGAATGCAAAATTATAAATTTAATAAAAAAAATCCTTAAATAAATATATTATTGTTTTAAAAAAAGTTACGCTTTTATTATTGATAAATAACAATAAGCCAAAAGTGATAGCTTATTAGCTTATTAAGTACATAAAGTAACAGTAAAAAGGAAAAAAGAACCTCGAAAAATAAAAAATGACAGCTAGAGATGGGGATATCCAATAGGAGCATTGTACAATCAAAGCCGAATCTTGCTGTCCTAATTTCTTAGAATCTGCTTGTCCGAATTCATTGAAGTCTCCAATTCTTGCAGAACTCTTAAACTTCCCAATATCCCAACACAGTCGAACAAATTGCAAACAAAAAAATGTCCCCACTGGTTATATACACCCAATTTATCCAAACTACGTGGCAAGTCCTTTCAAATTGGCTTTGAACATTAATTTGGGTAATGCTAACCACGTGGCAAGGCTCACATACACATCCAATTTATCCAAACCCAAGCTCCCATGAATGGTAATTGGCATGCGTTTAATTGTTTTTTTCCATTTCAAAGAGAGCTATATTTCTTTTTATATAAATTAAAATTCACATCGAAGCATTTGATTTGTTTTTTTCAATTTGAAAGAGTTAGATTCCAAATGTTTTTATCCCAAATAAAAACAATTAAGAACTAATAATGTTTCATGCATAAAACCTTCAGAAAGTTAAAATAAGGAAAACTGAGAAGAATATAAAAATGTATAACGTTGCCATGTAGCTGAAGACATGTTTCCTTTTGTTATGTTTAGATACAATAATTTGCTCTCTAATATTCACTTTTTTCTCTATATATTTTCTTTATATCATTATTTTGTTCCTAAATTAAACTTATCTGGTAAATTGATACATTACATTTAAGCATTTAACACGATGGTTCTGAACATTTATTCAGTGATTATACATGTATCATATGTTTAAAAATCTAAATTTGAATACTCTTCTTCTAAATTAAAAAAAAAAAAACCCTTAAAAAACTAGTACATATTTACAATACTTTATTCATATTTGTAATAATATGAACCGCTATTATTTTTAATAAGAATAAACAGACAAATTTAATTAAGTCACTTAGACTAGATTTTGAAAGTAACAATAAGATGTGTTTTGGTCAACTTAAATAGAATTGGCCTAATTAACAACTCCAAACCTTAAACTCGAGCTTGAGCATAGCTCTCTAATTAAATCATATTTATTTTTGAAATATTAAAAATATTTTATACTAATGTTTCAATATTTGTAAATATATTTTCAAATTAAAATTAATAAAAATAACATTTATTAATATAATAATATCTCCGACCAAAATTGAATCTACCAAATCTTGTTCAATATCCAAGCAGAGTCGAACTAACCTAAAGGCTTGACAGCTAGCTTGATCCATTGATGAGTCTAGTAAAAAACTACAACAATTTTACTTTTTCTCTTTAAAGCTTAAAACAACCTTGATATTATATATACACACACATATATATAATTATTAACTAAATTGAAAAACAAAGTTTACAATGACTACAGATATAGAAATAGTTAAGTTAAAAAACTTCTAATTTTTCTCGATATGATAAAGCTAAAGAAAGTCACCCATGGTTATGTCAAAAGAAATCGTTCAAACAAATATAAGAGAATAGGGTAATTAGAGATATACTTATATATACTCAATACTTGATGGTCTCTGACCAAAACTATTGTTAAGAAATATTATAGTCAATTCATCGATAACTTTTAAAAAAGAAAATCAGTTCCTATGAATTTGCCACTTCAAAAAATTATTATTATATGGCAATGTTGCCTTGATTCAGATGGAATTTAACATAATTATGTATATAATGTTGCAATAAGACAGAAAATTTGGAGACAAATTATAATGCATTTTTTTATTATGATCTCTCTTCTTTTCCTTCGCTTATCTAATCTCGATTAAGAAGATAGAGAAGGACTCAAAAGCCCCAAGTTCTGATAACTTTATTACATAGAGTTATTTTTTTCAAATTTTAGGTACTAAAATAGTTACATTCTTGAGATTTAGGTTCAGATTTAGGAAGTTTTATTCACTTTTCTTAATTTAGTTTAAATCATGTTGAGTCAATTTAATCCAAGTTGTTTTAGTTTAATTTTATGTTAAAATGTCTTAAATTTAGCTATTACTTTTTTGGTCTCTTGTTTAATTTCCTATGTGAGTTGGGGTTTTCACATTTTTTAACCCTTTTAGGTGCCTTTGCACATTTTGAACTTTATTAGGTGCGTTAGTACCTTTAAAACTTTGTTAGGTGTCTTAGCACCTATGGAACTTTGTAAGGTGCGTACCTTTTGAACTTTGTTAGGTGCCTTAGCACTGTTTGACTTTATGAGGCACGTTTGCACTTTTAAACTTTGTAGGTGCCATAGCACTTGTGAATTTTAGCCATGAGCCTTAGCACAAAGAAACATGTGCTTTATTACACTTTTGATATGGATTGGTGTATAATCATATTTGGATCATTTGTATTGCATGTTTGTTCATAAGTTATGCTTGCTCGCATGCCTATTTGGAATGCACACATTATCATGATTGTGTTATATGTTTATAATGTATGCTTGAAAAATTGATTGTTGAATTGATTAGATTAAATTCCTTGGTTGAAATATGTTTAGTTCACCAAATGTAGAATCATGGTATTTTGGAACTTTTGATTTGAGGGATTGGAAAAGATAATTCATCATGAGGTAAATGAAGTGAATTTGGAAGGGGTTAAGACTAGATTTTGGAAATATGGAAGTGCAGCCATAAAGACCAAAAGTTAGCCCCTAGCTAGCAGAAGACATAAGGAAGTGTTCTGTTTCAGAAGGATTGATCGTTCATCAAGGAAAAGTCGATCACTGCAGTTAAAAGTAAATTGTTTATGGCATTTTGACCTCGTTTTAAGGAGTCTTTAGGCAACTTACTCTATGTTTCTAAGGTACTTTGAATATGATTTTTAGCATTCTAAAGGATATATAATTATCCCTTTTTAAGTGCATTTGATCAAATCTTGGATTTTGAATTGGAAAGTGGCATGTTTATTACAAATATGTTTACTCAAAACTCCTATGTTTTGCTTATTCCATCTCTAATATTTGCTCATGGGGATTTTATATCTCACTCTACAAAATATCTATGTTTGTTTTCAGATTGATAGTGTAACACCCCATACCCGCAGTAGAGAAGCCAATACAACCTTATCGATAGGACGAAGGCCAATTGAACCTAAATTGAGTGCGAAATAGTGGTGCTGGGTGGAAGGAATATTTTGAAATAAAATATTTTACACATGAAAAAATAATAATAAAATAATAATATTTTCTCGATGATGAGTTAACGGAGTTAAAAGGCGATTTGGAAGTGAACCAAGGCAAAGTAAGACACTTTGGAACTTGAGGAGATAAGTGGAGAATTTTAAAATAAAATAATATTTTATTTATAAAATAACATTAAAATAATTCAATGCTAGAACAGGTCGTATCTTGCGAGAGATAAACTAAGTCTAAGTGGGGGAGACCAAAAATAGAATTTTTGGATGACATGAATAAAATAATATTTTATTTATATTATATTATATTATATTATTTAGATAGAGAAATTATTGGTCACATGCAAAATTGGATGAAAAGAAAATAATTAGTTATGGAAAATGAGGTTATGTGGAAGATTGGCACATGCATGTGACAATATCATTACATGCAAAAGATAGCATATAAAAGTGTAATCTTAGTGGGGAACATGTGGGACCCCCACCATGTGCAAATAAAAAGGAAAGAGAGAAATGCACAAGGTGAAATATGCTTGTGATTTTACTAGTTAAAGAAAGCATAGAGAATTTTTGCATGGAGGACACTTGGTGGCAATGTTGGAATAAAAGAAAGGAAATATATATGCATGTAATGTTATTGACTAAATGGGAGGCAAAATGAGAAATAATGTGGGAGAACGTATGAAAGGTTATTGGACATAAGTAAGATGGATGAAATGGAAACGCATTAAGAATGCATGAAGATAGATTAAAGAATGGTAGGATAATGAAGGGTGGATATTTAACCAATAAAATGTAGAGAATATTGGTGCATGAAGAATCATTGGGTGGCAAGATGGTCTAATAAGAAACTAAAGAAACAAACATAAAAAGGAAAAAAAAAAGGAAAAAAAGGGAAAAAGGCAATGAAGGCTTTAGGAACTTGGACAAACCATGCCTTTAAGAGGAAAAGAAAGGAAAGAAATGGCTTTGTAAGTTCCACCTACATGGTGGAAAGAAAAGAAAAGAAAGTAGAGATTTAAGGGAAGGCTCGGTTTTAAAGAAAACTTAAGGCAACCTTGAAGATTTCCTTCCCTTTACCTTGTTGAGATTTGATATTTCACCATCCAAAAAGAGATTTTAAACTTGGAAGAGGATGTGTGGCTTGGTTTTGTGATTCAAGTAAGGAAAAGGTAAGAGAATGACCTTAATTTGAATGTATCCTTGGAAATTCGGATTGCTAATGTTGGGTTGTGTTTGTGGCAGTAAAGATTTCTAAGGTTTAAAGAATATGGATGCATGCATGACATTGATCCTTGGTTAGATGACGGATTTCAGATAAAACAAAAAAGTGGTAAATTGTTCTTAACCTTTGAATTCCTAAATGGTGGAAAAATGTAGGTGTTAATTGATAGATTTATGTGTGGTAACCTTGACGATTAAAGCTAGGGAGATGTTTTGAGATGCATGCAAAGTCTAAGCTACTTTAAAAGGTAAGCATGCAATGTGAATGTATTATGATACCTTAAAATTGGCTAGGAGAACTGCTTGTGCTAGTTAGAAATGTTAAGGTTGCTTGCTATGTTGTTTAAAAGAAATAAGTTGAAATGGGCACTTAATGTTATAAATAAGTTACCGGTACATGTAATATAGAGAATTATGCATGTAAAGGCTATGAATTCCTTTAGTAAAAATATTTCAATATGCATATGAATATGCAAAAGCTAATTAAGGAAGAATGGTGATTTTAGCATTATTTGAGTTATTAAAATGATGATTAATGTTTGAATGGGAAAGAGAATGGAATAGGATATAAAAACCTTAAGTAAACGTGGGTAGCAAATGTAAGACAAATGAATTGTAATGTTACTATAAGTATTTTGGAACTAATTGCTGTTAGGAGATTGACTAAGTGAAATATAATTGCCAAGGATAATTCAAGGAGAAAACGGGTGACCGGTAAGTCATCTTGATGAATTGAGGACATAAGGAGTTTAATTTAGGGAAGTAATATCCCCCCAAGAGAGGTGAGTAGGGGGTGTCAATTTTAAAAAGATNACATTTGAGTATTTAGTTTATTAATTAATACATGATCTCCTATCTAATGAATATGGTTCGAATCTCTCAGTTTATTGATTAATTCATACATAATCTCTTACTTTAAGAGTAAAATTCGAATCCTCTTTATCATCTTATTTCAATCTTGTGTAATTTACTGTTGTATATATATATATATATATATATATATATATATGTAAAGTGTTTTAGAAACCAGGAAACAAGCCTTTTTGTAATGTTTTGCATCAAATCCATGCCTTGAATCTTTCTGTAGTGTGCATAGTTTATTGCACTTGAGAAATGGCTTAAATGCAAATTCTTGTGAGTCGATTTTAGTTCAAACTTTATGCAAATGTTTACACCATGCATTTTCATGTGAAAAATAATTTTGAAAGGTTGCCGAACCTTATTTTCGAATGATTTAAAGAAAAACTCTTGAAAACCTTGATTTGGTTTTGAAAATAATTTTGACAATCGAGAGCATCCAGAGTAAGTGGAATGTCACATCGGGATAGTGTGACCCTTGTACATAAGTGAGCTTTAGCTAGAGAACCTTTTGCGTTACCGACGGGTTGTTAGACTTGGCTAGGCCATGGTCCGTGATTATATGTGGCAAGGCCACTGGTTGTTATACGTGGCTAGGCCATAAATTGATATACGTGGGTGCAACGACATGATTTCTCTAATGTCGGCCAACATCATCGAGACGTCCATGGCTTAGGCAATCTGGTGGAGGGGGGCCTCTCGGATGTTATTACGTGGAAATAGGTCCACGAGTTGATTACTCTTTTGAATGGTGGAGAGATACTGTTTTATCCGTTACTTTCCTTTTTAATCAATAGCTTTCGTGCTGAACAAATTGATTATGGATTATTTTATGTGGATGTACTCCAGCATTTTACATGCCACACCTTTTGGGAGCATTTCTGTTTACATACTGCCATTTGTATTTATGCAAATATTGAATGATTTTGTGAACTGAAATCTATTTTATTATGTATTGGTTTTCAACATTGTTTGCTAATGAAAGTATTGCACTATGATTTACATGGAATTTTTACAAGGCAAAAGTTCCTTAGTTGGTTTTATAAGGTTGTCATTTTATACTTTGGTTTTATTGTTCAAAAAGTTTTGCTCTAAGCTTGTTTCCCATCTACGCCTTGATCACGGAGTAGATGATCACTGAGTCTATGAGACTCACCCCTTTATCTCCCTTTTTGTAGATAATTGATTAGCCTAGCTTGTATTCATTTACACATATTGTCCACCGCATATAGGTAACGACATCTCTTAGCACTTACTCTAAGTCGCTTTGCTACTAGAGGTCGAGTCGTTCATAGTGTATTTTGCTTTGTAAATAGACACTAATGTGAATGCAAATGTACGTTTGGAGATTATAAATTTTAATGTATTTATACAATAATGTGGAATAAAAGTTTAGTTGATTTGTTCAACTTTTCGTTTTAGGTATATTACAAAGACTTATATGGTTCAAAGCGATTACATAAATTGTGGAATGAATATAATGTATTAACAAAAGTTTCAAGTAAGGCTTGTTCAGGACTTGGCGGGTTCTCCTGCAAGACTCAGAGGCCAGTAGCGATCGAGGTGCGATCGTTACAGATAAATCTTTGGTTGGCTTATCAAGGGAGGTCACTTTGATAATACTTGGTAAATGGACTTCAAGGCATCAAGTTGAGGTTTTTGACCTTCTGTTGAGTTGCTTTGCTAAGTTCGAGTCACACTTTGTTTGGTTAAAAATTTTGATAAATGTTTATACCTGGCCTTTGGTTAGAGCATAATATGTTGGTATCTAAATTTGTAAATTCTTTGGTTTCGATGGTTTTACACATACACATATTTGGAAAATGTTATAAATTTTCAAAGGAAATATATACTTTTAGTAGAATTGTACGTGTATGCATATTTAATGAGATAAGGAATTCTCTTAAATGTTATAGTTGTTTATTCTAATGCATTTTGTATTGACAACTTTTATTGGTCAAGTGGGCTTGCCTACTAGGCCCTTGCATAGGTAATGGCCCAGTGATGGGTTATGACAGTTGATAACTCTATGATATAAAGTTATTTTGTCTTAATTTTAGCTATTAAGTTGCTAGGTTCTTGAGTTTTAGCAAAGATTTTAAGTGTTTTTAGTTATTTATTTAAATATGGTAAAATATGTTTGGTCAGTTGAATTTAGATTATTTTAGGCTATGTTAAATGTGAAATTGCTTAAGAAAAGCTGCTATTGATTAAATTGTGCTTTTGTAGGTGTGCTTTGAAGAAAGACTTTTAATTTGACTAAGAGAGTGCATTCTAGGTGTAGACTTTCTCTGCACATGTTTCGGTTTTTCGAGCATATATCTAGTACAAAAGTTTAAATTACGTGATTCTTGACCATTGGAAAGCTAAGAGGTAGAGATACAACTTTCATGTTTACTACTTGCTAGTTTTGCCTTGAAGAAGGACAACAATACATCACAAGTCAATGCCGTGGCAGTAGAAAGCTAGCGCCACAGCACTACGGGTTTGTAAAGATGCCTTTCGATGAATAAATTGATTTGTGTATAAGATAGAGATATACCTATATACCGTATGTAGCCAATATTAGAGCTTGAACTTAATGTGTCTGTTTTAATTTCAATACAAATAGAGATATAGTGTTTTGATTAAAATAAATATTTTTATAAGGGTTTTAAGAGAGCCTTATAAATAATTGAGGACTTTAGGTTAGCAACTCATCTCATTGGAATAAGTTAAGAGAGAGAGAGGTAAGATTTAGATGAAGTGTGAGGGATATTGTAATCTTAGGCTTATTTGATTTGATATTTTTTTAGTTATTATTATTTTGATTTTTTTTAGTTTAAATTCTTCTTAGTTAGATTTAGTTAATTTATAATTTATTTAGTTACTTGATTTTGATTGTTTAGATAAGACTAAATTGTATTAATTTTAGTACTTAGTGAAATTTTAGATCAATTCTCTATGAGATCAACACTCAACTTGCACATTTTTTGCCTACCTACCAACACTAACAAACTGTGGAATTTCATTCACAGTTGTATAGCACATTGTCTTATATTTTTGGCATAAAGGCAGCATGATCAATTTGACACTTTGATCATGATTTTTGTATAGCATTAAAATGTTCGAACAACATTGGCAAAGTTGTTTAACAACTCTACATATTTTTCTAATGGCAATCGCACTATGAATTTTGAATTAATCTCAAAACATGACATTAGAAGGTGTGTGCAACAAAAGAGCTCTAGAAAAGCAAGCTTCAAAAACAAATACAAGAGCAAATCATTTGTGCAACTTCGCCAAAGAATTATGGCATTTTCTTTTGTAGGGATACACATTTTGTTAGCTAGGTGGGGATGAATGTACAAAATTATAAAGAAGCACAAAATTGCCTTCTGTTTTAGCTTTCAAATTACAACAACTTTTGTTTATAAATATTTCTGCAAATACTTGCCCAGTTATTAACAAATCTAACTAAAAAATTTATTCCTCGAGCAAAATACACAAAGATTTATTTCACCCGAGCACAACACGTAGTGTAACTTATAGTTTATTAATGAAAAGAGTCCATCAATCACAAAAATAAAGAAAAATGTTCTTTTGACCTTATCTTATTAGAATAAAATACAGCAATTGATGCACCTTAAAAATAAGTAAAAAATAAAATTTGCAAAGTAATAGTAACTTGAATATAAAAACAATTAACTAAATTATGCAAGAAAAATAATTACCTAGAAATTTTTAGTTTATACTAAAAAGTACATAAAAAAACAAAGTAATTGCTTATATGTAAAAGCTAGAAAATAAAAATGTGTTCGGCTGGAAAATCTTTCCTAGTTCTTCATTTCCTTACTAGTAGCAAGAAAGTATACATCAGCATAAAAATAAAAATAAAAATGGATGTTTGAAGGTTTTCCATTAGCATTCATTTGTTTTCCTTCAAATTGCCAAAGAAATATTGTCTATGTACCTGGAAAATGTTTAATAATTTATATTAATTACCTCATCATTAATCCCAACAAGCAAATAGTTAATTTCAATAATTAAGATTGAAACTCACCAATGGATATTCATTTGGATTGCATTTATTTTCCTCCTACCTTTTCCTTGGATCAACTTCATATAATATAAAATTCATTACTTCCTTAACTGATCGGAATGACTTCTTGGAAATCTCATGTGTATAATACTGCACATATGTAATTCATCATCATTTTCAACCAAAATCATAATAAAAAATAGGAAAAACTAAAACCACAAGATCTTATATTAATTTATAACATTTTTTTAAAACTTCTTTAAATATAAATGATCGTTTAATTTGATATGTTATAGATGAATAGCCCTTTAATCAAACATACTAAACTTCATCCTTTCCCTCGATTTTGTAACAGTTTCAAATGACAATAATAATAATAATTCTAAAATAGTTTCAAATGATTTAGCAGTTTTGGAATTTCTGCATTTTTTGAAACAATTATATATAGAAAACTCGAAACAAGAAGTTAAATATAATTACCATATCAAGCACTTTCCCAGTTGCCCGTTTCTTGCAATCAATTTTCCATCCATCTAATCTCTCGATGAGAAGGGACTTGAACTCCTTTTTCTTTGCCATCAAGTGACATTTGAAAATGCTGCATTTTTTCAAAAAATTATTTCTTAACACCTAATAGCGACCAAAGATATTTGAATAGAGTTATCTTGAGATGTTAACAACTTACCTTCTCAATTTGGGCAAGATCAAATCGTTCATCGGAGAGTCTGAAGGATGTTATTTCCCTAGCAACTAACTTTGACTTTCCCCTTTTCTTTTTCATTGCTGGCTCTAAAATATTCAACTACATTGCCCAGTATTATAGTATTAATAATCGCCATGAAAATGCAAAAACCTCTCAATTACACATTTAAAAGCTTTTCTCAAGGAATGTTTTTCATGGAAGAAAGAAACATATTAGTGGGGTTTGGATAAGGGGTGATCCTCCTAAGATTGATTGCAATATGCATTAAGTAATTAGATTATCATGTTTGGTAGGAAGTTGGTCATGATCATCTTAAACTTTTTTCATTTTTAAAACAAACCTAATAATTTTGTTTTTAATTTCTATATTTCAAAATTATTTTTCATGATTTTATTTTTACTTTTGACATTGAAAATCATAAATCATTCACTTAATAAAGAAATTTAATATTGTATGGAAAATATACAAAAAAGATGGTGAAATAGTCAATTTGCATATGGTAAAAACAGCAATAGCCATAAAGTGAGTTATGGTGAGAGTGAAAAATAGCCATTAAGAATATTAACCTAAAAGTATATTAATTAATGATTTTCAGTCATATTATAATTTTATTTAACATTCTTATATTTTCAAAATTTTTATTCATTTAAAAATACTAACAAGTAATATTATTTTATAATGAAATTAATTAATATATTAAATGCTAAAAATATTTTATCTTTACAAGTGATAAATATAAAATTACAGTTTACATATATAAGAATTATTAGATATTAACTTCTCTACTACTTTCTTTGGTTATTTACTTTATTGCTACTAGATTTGGACACAACCATCACGCGAGTGGAAGAGAAAAAATAAGTGAAAAGAAATGAAAGAAGTGAGAACATATGGGTGGAAGAAAGAGAAGTTTCATAACCATAAAAATGAGTAGTTCTTTTTACAATTTCATGTATGAAAAATAAAAAAATTATCTAAATTCCCATTTTATAGGAATGTTGATTGAAATTTATAACCTTCATCATATATATTTACTTTGATGTAATTTATTTATTTATAGTAAATTCATTAATTAGGTTGATGAATTTGATTCATGGCACCAAACTAAGTTTGTGACTTTATTACTTGTATATATAACGTTGGCAAAAAGGAAAAGTACTTTTCAGATCAAGGGGGTGTTTTTTGGTCGCATCTATATAAATTCAAGGGAAAATAACAAATATAAATGATTAGTTGGGGAGTTATGGACTTGGGACACCACAGTGACTCTACTAGACCCTTGATCACCTAGTCAACAAAAGTGCAATGTGACCTTTGCATCCGGGGCTGCTTACCAAACACTAATGTGTAACACGGTCAAGCCAAAAAAAGAAAGCGCAAATCGAACAAATATTGTGTAAGTGAATAACCTCTAAGTACCAAATATCATGATAAAAAATCATTAATGAGAAAATCACTTGCGGATCTTGAAAGGAAAACAAAACTACCATTACAGTTAATAAAACTACTAATTTGGCAATCAATATTGTAATTACCTTGCTCTTCCATGGTGTAGTAGTGTTGTAGGATATAAGTGTATTCTTCGTTCTATTAATGGGATAAAGACCAAGATTTAATGACAACGCGCTTTCCTCATTTGCCTTTGTTTTCACCATTTTAACCTCTCGCTAGCACAAGTAATGTACAAGTAAAATCGTTAATGAGTAGGTTTTGAAAATTAGAAATGCTTGCATGCAAGCCATTTCTATGATCTTGAAAGGAATGAATGGTTAGGATAAGTGAAGAGGAAAAAACCTTACATGAATTACACCTTTCAAATCTGTAATGAACGATTGAAAATTTGGAGCAAAATTTTCTCTATCGATTGGAGCTTGAGGTGTTGGTGCTACTCTTTCCATCTTAATAAACTTCAAAAAGGTTATCAAATCAGACAATACATTATTCAAAAAGCTTAAGTTGAAACATGATAAGAAAAAGAACAATTGTTATATTAAGTATTACCCCCGTAGAATTCGAGGTTGGTTATCTTACCTTTTCAACCCTAATTACGATATTTAGTTTAGTTAATTATCATCCAAATTAGGGTACAACATGCCTCCTCACATTTTGAATTGTCTTCCTTATCAAGTTCCCATTTATAGAATCCATTTAAAAGAACTCTCTACATCTTGAAACTTTCTTGATGACTCATTAAGGTGAAGCTAAGCTACCTTGTAAATGAACTCATGATTGTGGGATCCTTAATTCGAGACTTCATGGAAGACTATTTGCACTAAAATCTTGGGTTTTGTCATTTAGACTATGTTTGGTAAAAAAGAAAGATGATGAAAGAAAGAGAGTGGAAGAAAAATTGTATTTTCTTTCTTTCCTTTCTTTCGTAAGAAAGAAATAGGAGGAGAGAAGGAAAATGCATGAGTTTGCACTTATTCCTTCCTTTTAAATTGAGGGGAAGACACTTTTTCTCTTTAAGTTAATTATTTTATTTATAATGCTACCATTAATTGTCCATATTTAGGCAAAACACAATCCTCCCTCTCCTTTTCCCCTTCCTAACTACCACACATATGTTTATGACAATGACAACTCTTTTTACACAAACATTAGTATTTTATCTANACCCTAATTACGATATTTAGTTTAGTTAATTATCATCCAAATTAGGGTACAACATGCCTCCTCACATTTTGAATTGTCTTCCTTATCAAGTTCCCATTTATAGAATCCATTTAAAAGAACTCTCTACATCTTGAAACTTTCTTGATGACTCATTAAGGTGAAGCTAAGCTACCTTGTAAATGAACTCATGATTGTGGGATCCTTAATTCGAGACTTCATGGAAGACTATTTGCACTAAAATCTTGGGTTTTGTCATTTAGACTATGTTTGGTAAAAAAGAAAGATGATGAAAGAAAGAGAGTGGAAGGAAAATAGTATTTTCTTCCTTTCCTTCTTTTCGTAAGAAAGAAATAGGAGGAGAGAAGGAAAATGCATGAGTTTGCACTTATTCCTTCCTTTTATATCTAATCTTTTTAAATTGAAGGGAAGACACTTTTTTTCTTTAAGTTAATCATTTTATTTATAGTGCTACCATTAATTGTCCATATTTAGGCAAAACACAATCCTCCCTCTCCTTTTCCCCTTCTTAACTACCACTTATATGTTTATGACAATGACAACTCTTTTTACACAAACATTAGTATTTTATCTATTGAAAGAAGGAATTATTAATTTTATTCTCTTGTTTTATATCTATAATTATTATGTGTAAAGGGTTAATTTATGTCTGTAATCAATGGTTTTATTTTTAATGATTTTTTGGATCAATCTTGAATAATTTCTATTTAATTATACTGTTTTATTGTGGTATCTTTTGCAAATTCTTGTTAAGATTGGTTAATGAATTTCGTCCTACTTATTCGATTGGTGGTAACTATAAAATTGTGTCAAAGCTTCTTGTAAAAAAGCTTACAGTAGTGTTTGGAGTGGTGATTACCAATTATCGATTTGCTTTTATTAGGGGTAGACAAATTACTGATGTGCTCTAATAGCTAATGAAATGGTTGTTTTAGCTAAGAAAAGGTTGGATGGTGGTTTAATACTTAAGGTAGACTTTTAGAAGGCTTATGATTGTATTAGTTGGGAGTTTTTGGATTTAGTTATGAAGAATATGGGCTTTAGAGATACATGAAGGAGTTGGATAGAGGAATGTGTTACCACTAAGTTCTTTTCTACAAAATAGTGCAAAATTTTCTAAGGTTGTAAAGATAAGCTAGTGTCCAAACATGAAACTAGTTCAAAATTTTCTACAAAATAGGGCAGTGTTGAAAAAGAGTAATGAGATTAATGATGTGTGGAAGATAGTTTGGGGAGGACAGGTACCACATAAAGTAGAGATTTTTAGATGGCGGTAAGGTTGTAGTGAAATGTGAATTAATTAAGATATGGTTATTGAGTTTAAGCATGATTATGTGTGTTTTATGCAATGGAAAGTTGAATAGTGTTGAGCATTTGGTTTTTACTAGTTATGACGCTTGGAAATTTTAGGGGTTGTGGTTCAGCTTATGTGGTTTCTAATGGTTGTCTCCAAGGGATGTTACGACTTTTCTACTTGCTTTGGAAGAAGGGTTTGATAAAAAAAAAGGAAGAGAGTTACGGCACATGTTTTTTTTTTTACATTATTTATTGTGTGTGGTTGATTAGGAATGAGATAATATTTAGAGGGAAGCTTTGGGCACTTGATCAAGTATTTGGTTTAGAAAAGGTGCATGTAGCTTATTGGGCTTGTGCTAGATGGCTAGGAATTGCTACCTTTGTTGTTGATATTTGGCCATGTTCAAATCTTACAAAAGTACCTGTTACGAAACTTAAACCTAAGGGGTGGATGAAATTTAATGTTGATGGATTTACGAGGGGGAATATGGGGAAGCAAGTATCAATGGGATTATGAGGAATGATTTCTCTAAATTTATGGTTATGTTTTCAAAATTTGTAAAGGTACATGAAGCAAACTTTTCAGAAGTTACGGTAGTACTTGAAGCATTTATCATCTTTGAATCTTTTAAATGGTAGCCTTCCCATTCCTTGATAATGAAAGTGATTCTGCTAATGTTGCTAAATGCGTTAGGGATGCGAATAGAGCGCTATGAAAATATCGATAGTGGATTTTTATAATAGAGTCTTTAAAAAGAAAAATGAAGAGTTGGAATGTTATTCATATGTTGAGAAATACAAAAAAGCTTGTTGACCAACTGGCTAAAGTTTGGGTGTTATGAGAGAATGATTTTATTCATATTTCTCCTTAAGGATGGTGCTTTCATTTCTTTCAAGATTTAATTTGAATGGGAATTTGCTAGCCTTGTAATGTGCTACTGGCTGAATTTCCCAATTTCTAAGAAGTGTTGGTAAATGCCAATGACGAGGTTCTTAGCTTTTATAATTAAGCCATCACTAAATCGATTACTTGCAATATTTATGGTTTATGGCTATGTGCTTGGTTGTAAGTAATGCTGCTTTCTAGCAGGGAAGGTGATTATTGTGGTTTATGTTGCATTCAACTTTGGTAATTAGTGGTTGTGTTCATTGATTTAATATTTCAGGTTTTGAAAGTCTAATGGTTACTATGCTACATATGGTTTATCATTTGAATCATAGACTTCATTTTTGTAATGAGGATGCCCCTTTCATTATATTAATGAATAATTTTCAAAAAAAATTAATTGAAATTGACTAATGTTCAATTGGTTTATTCAGTTTTCATACTTTTTCATCATTTTTTCAATAACTTTTAACAAAAATTTTCAACAACATTTTTCAAAAAAAAAAAGGATTAAAACTCTCGCATATGAAAAATGTTTAAACATAAAAATTCAACTAGTTCAATCAGGATTACTCAATATCGTTAAACATTTTATGATAGTTAATTTGATTTTGAGAATATTGGAATTAAAAAGACTATAATCAACTCAAAAGAAGTAACATTACATTCAAAGGACTTGACTTTTACATTCAACGAAGCAAAGAGAAATGAACTTATTATATTTATTGGTAATTGAGGAGAGAGGGAGAAAAGCATTGCTAACCTATTGATTTTAGGTGTTGGTTGCTTCTAGCAATTTGCAAAAAGTCGGTGATGAGGTAAAGGTGGTGATGGGAAGAACAAAAGTGAATCTACTTCATCAAGTTGTTGACAGGCTTGGTGATTCAAGTGAATTGGTGGGTTTCAGGTGGCTTTTGGCAAATATTCTGATGGTGGCCTAATGGTGGTGGAGGGGGATTGTGTAATCATGGGGTAAGGTTTTTTTGGTGTGAGGCAAATGAGGCGAGAACTATGGGGCTTAGGGGAACGAGGGCAAAACTAATATACAAGAATGCAAAATTTTAAATTTAACAATATAAAAAAATTAAAATAATATATATTTTTAAAAAAGTTAAGCTTTTATTATCCATAAGAGATAAAGAAATAATTTTATGATCAGTATTTGCCATTTTGCCACTACTTACATGTCTCTTTTTCGGATCCCACAAAGGGTGATTAAAGAAATAGAGAAAATTGAGAAGAGATTTCTATAGAGTGGAGGAGGACCAAAGTCGAGGATGCATTTGGTGGATTGAGGAACCATACGTATTTATTGTGAGAATAATGGGCTTGGTTTACTTAGTTATGAGCTTAAGAAGAAAGCATTGTTAAGTAAATGGTTGTGAAGATATGGGAGTGAGAAAGGATGCTTGTGGATGGAAAGGTTGGCGTTGATCCTTTAGCATTACTGTTGAACCTTGTTGTTAATCAAAACTGCTTTACTTTGTGAAGTGATATTATAAGTCCCTTTTCCCTATTAATAAATACTTTTATGTAACTAACATCAGGGTTTGGATTTATTGTGGGTGATGGCAAAGTATATCTTTTTGGGAAGATGAGTGGATCGAGGAGCATATATTAAGAGAGAGTTTTGCTAGAATGTATGCTCTTTTGGTTAATCAAAAAGGAAAACTGTGTGAGTATGGGAAATTGGTTGGGAATAAATGGGTATGGAATATTGAGTTGCATCAAAGAGTTTTTTAGTGGGAAATGAGTCATAGAGATAATCTTTTTAGCTTACTTATTGAGTTTCCATTAGGTAATAGCTTGAAAGATAAGCTAGTGTGCAAACATGAAACTAGTGCAAAATTTTGTACAAGATAAGGAAGTGCTGAAAGAAAGTAATGAGAGTGATGAAGTGAGGAAGATAGTTTAGAGTGGGTAAATACCACATGAGGTAGAGATTGTTAGATGGCGGTAAGGTTGCAGTGAAATGTGAATTAATTAAGAGAGGGTAATTGAGTATGAGCATGATTATGTGTGTTCTATGTAATGCAAAGTTAAATAGTGTTGAGCATTTGGTTTTTACTTGTTGTGAGACTTGGAAATTATAGGGGTTGTGGTTCAGCTTATGTGGTTTCTAATGGTCATATTCGGAGAATGCTAGGACTTTTCTACTTACATTGGAAGGGGCTTTGATTAAAGAGGGAGGAAGAGAGTTGTGGGACATGACTCTTTTTTTTTCATTATTTAGTGTGTGTGTGTGGTTGATTAGGAATGAGATAGTATTTAGAAGGAACCTTTGGGAAGTTTAGCAAGTATTTGGTTTAGTGACGGTACATGTAGCTTATTGGGCATGTGTTAAATGGCTTGGAATTGCTACCTTTATTGTTGATATTTGGCTATGTCCAAATCTTGTGAAAGTACCTGGTAAAATACTTAAACCTTTTATTGTTATTGATTGGGTTGCTCACCCTGAGGGGTGGATGAAATTTAATGTTGATGTATTTACTAGGGAGAATACGGGGAGGCGGGTATCGATAGGGTTATGAGGAATGATTTCTCTAAAATTATGGTTATGTTTTCCAAATTTGTAAGGGTACATGAAACAAAATTTTCGGAACTTAGGACAATATTTGAAGCATTTATCAAACAAACTTTTCAAAACATAGGACAATATTTGAAGCATTTATCATCTTTGAATCTTCTAAATGGTAGCCTTCCTATTCCTTGGTAATGAAAGTGATTCTGCTAATGTTGCTAAATGCAATGGGAATGCGAATAGAGCACCATGATAATATTGACAGTGGATTCTTATAATAGAGTCTCTAAAAAGAAAAATGACAAGTTGGGAGATTATTCATACATTGAGAAGTGCAAATGAGGTTGCTGACCAACTGGCTAAAGATTGGGTGTTATTAGAGAATGATTTTATTCATATTTCTCCTTCAAGATGGTGCTTTCATTTCTTTCATGATTTATTTTGGATGAAAATTTGCTAGTCTTGTACATGCGCTACTAGTTTATTTTCTCAATTTCTAGGAGGGCTTGGTAAATGGTGATGACAAGGTCCTCAACTTTTACAATTATGCTATCTCTGAACCAATTACTTGCAATATTTATGGAATGTGGCTATGTGCTTAACTATAAGGAGTGCTGCTTTCTAGCAGGGTAGGTGATTATTATGGTTTATGTTGTATTCAACTTTGTTAAGTGGTGGTTGTGTTCATTGTTTTAAAGTTTCGAATATTGAAAGTCTGATGGTTACTATGCTTGCTTTGGTTTATCATTTTAATCATAGACTTCATATCTATAATGAGGTTACCCTTTTCATTATATTAATGAATGCCTTTCAAAAAAGATTAATTGAAATTAACCAATGTTCAATTGGTTTATTCCGCTTTCATAGTTTTTCATCATTTTTTCAATAACTTTTAACAAAAATTTTCAACAATATTTTTTTAAAAAAAAGGGATTAAAACTCTCACATATAAAAAATGTTTAAACATAAAAATTCAACTAGTTCAATCAAGACTATTTGATATTGTTAAACATCTTATGATAGTTAATTGGATTTTGAGAATATTGGAATTAAAAAAGACTAT
Source organism: Theobroma cacao (assembly GCF_000208745.1). Classification (NCBI taxonomy): domain Eukaryota; kingdom Viridiplantae; phylum Streptophyta; class Magnoliopsida; order Malvales; family Malvaceae; genus Theobroma; species Theobroma cacao. The sequence continues at coordinate 32,113 of NW_017234805.1, forward strand.
AATCAACTCAAAAAGGGCTAACATTATATTCAAAGGACTTAACTTTTACATTCAAGGAATTAAAGAGAAATAAACCTATTATATTTATTGGTAATTAAACAGAGAGAGAGTGAGAGGCGTTGCTGACCTATTGATTTTAGGTGTTGGCGGCTTCAGGCAATTTGCAAAGAATTGGTGATGATGGGAAGAATAGAGGTGAATCTATTTCTTCAAGTCGTTGACAAGCCTGGTGATTCAGGTGAATCGGTGGTTTCCTTGTGGCTTTTCGCAAATATTTCGATGGTGGGCTAATGGTGGTGGAAGGGGATTATGTAATCGTGGAGTAGGGTTTTTTTTGGGTATGAGGCAAATGAGGCAGGAATTATGGGGCTTGGGGAACTAGGGCAAAACTAATATACAAGAATGCAAAATTATAAATTTAATAACAATAAATACTTAAATAAATATATTATTTTTTTAAAAGAAGGTTAAGCTTTTATTATTGATAAATAACAATAAGCCAAAAGTGATAGCTTATTAGCTTATTAAGTACATAAAGTAACAGTAAAAAGGAAAAAAGAACCTCGAAAAATAAAAAATTACAGCTAGAGATGGGAATATCTAGCTGTTAAGGTACAAATCTCTCTTGCTTTATGCTCACATATTTTTATCCAATAGAAGCATTGTACAATAAATGCCGAATCTTGCTGTACTAATTTTTGAACATTTAAGCATTTAACAAAATGGTTTTGAACATTTAATTCAATGATTATACATGTATCATATGTTTAAAAATCTAAATTTGAATACTCTTCTTCTAAACTAAAAATAAAATAAAATCTTAACTAGTACATATTTACAATACTTTATTCATATTTGTAATAATATGAACCGCTATTATTTTTAATGAGAATAAATAGACAAATTTAATTAAGTCAATTAGACTAGATTTTGAAAGTAACAAAAAGATGTGTTTTGGTCAACTCAAATCGAATTGGCCTAATTAACAACTCTAAACCTTAAACTCAAGCTTGAACTTAGCTCATCTAATTATATCATATTTATTTTTGAAATATTAAAAATATTTTTATACTAATGTTTCAGTATTTGTAAATATATTTTCAAATTAAAATTAAATAAACATAATATTTATTAATATAATAATAACTCGGACCAAAATTGAATCTACCAAATCTTGTTCAATATCCAAGCAGAGTTGGACCAACCTAGAGGCTTGATAGATAGCTTGATCCATTGATGAGTCCATTAAAAAACTACAACTATTTTACTTTTTCTTTTTAAACCTTGAAACAACCTTACATAATATACAAATACACATGCATACACACACACACATATAATTATTAACTAAAGTGAAAAACAAATTTACAACGACTGCAGATATAGAAATAGTTAAGTTAAAAAACTTGAAATTTTTCTCAATATGGTAAAGCTAAAGAAAGTCACCCATGGTTAAGTCAAAAGAAATCGTTCAAACAAATATAAGAGAATAAGGCAATTAGAGATATATTTATATATGCTCAATACTTAATGGTCTCTGACCAAAACTATTGTTAAGAAATACTATAGTCAATTCACCGACAACTTTTGACAAAGAAAATCAATTCCTATGAATTTGCCACTTGAAAAAATTATTATTATTATTATTTTGCTAAGTTGTCATTTCACTATGAAATCTCTAACTTTGAAAAAAGTTGAGTAGTGAAGACAACAAAAGCCCCACCATCATGACTGCTCCAAACCAGCATGTATAATTCAAGCAATGTTGCCTGGTTTCAGATAGAATTTAACATACTTATGTGTATGATGTTGCAATAAGACAGAAAATTTGGAGACAAATTAGAATGCATTTTTTTTATTACGATCTCTCTTCTTATCCTTTGCTTATCTCATCTAGATTAGGAGGACAGAGAAGGACTCAAAAGCCACAAGGTCTGATAACTTTATTACATAGAGTTATTTTGTCAAATTTTGGATACTAAAATAGTTAAGTTCTTGAGTTTTAGGTTCATATTTAGGTAGTTTTAGGTTCACTTTTCTTAATTTAGTTTAAATCATGTCGAGTCAATTTAATTCATGTTGTTTTAGTTTAATTATATGTTAAAAAGTCTTAAGTTTAGCTATTACTTTTTTAGTCTCTTGTTCAATTTCCTATGTGATTTGGGGTTTTCACATTTTTTAACCCTGTTAGGTGCCTTTGCTGTCACGACTCGATACTCCCCTCGAGCTCGTGACAACCGTCGCGATGTCTCGGTAGACATTCGTTACCCGGAGTGCCAACCGGAACCCTGCAAGGCTTTAGTACCATTTTTCTCATCTCCCTTGTGAGTAATCATCGCCAAATCTTGTTTTTAAAGAATTTTAAGCTTTTTCCCTTTCAAAACCATGGAAAAATAATTTTCGCCTCACAGGGGCATTTTCGTCATTTTTTCTCAAAATTTTATGAACCCGACTAAAAATGTCATAGATGAGTGGAAAACACATATTTCATGATTTAAAATAAATTTGAGTGTCTAAAAGATTTATTAAAAATGATATTGCAACTATTTGAATGAAATAAAAATATTCAATAAAATATTCTAATTTTTTGTAAAACAATATTTATAGAGTCATCGGTAATTAATAATTTTTTTTGTAATGTAAAAGCTAAATAAAATCATACGTACTACAATACAGATAACCAGGATATGAAATTTACTTTACAGTGACTCGTGGGCCCACAAGAAACAAAAGTGCACAAAGGCAGTAAACTTGCAGTTTTTGGAGTAGTAAAGTCGACTATAGCCTTTGATGATATTAGCTATCTACACACTATCCTAAGCCTGAAATGGGTGGAAAGGAGGGTGGTGAGATTATATAATCCCAGTGAGTAAACAAATATCATCTAAAATATCTAAAACCGAGTAAATAGAGACAAATAAAATAAATCGTCATACTGTAATTTCATTTCCTTTCAACTTCTTTCAACCAAATAAACAACTAGGTTTATGATTTCCTGAAAAGCTTGGCTCATGCCAAAAATCATTCTCATACTCAGTTATCAAGGATGCCTTGATCGAGGGCTATCCCAATCGAGTTCGCCAAGGCTGTTAAAAAGTCATGTACGCATAAATTATGTTTTTATTTTGAAAACATAGTCGTTCCTTGGCATTGGCTGAGTTATCCCTCACGTGGTGGTTTGGCGTGAAGTGAACTCTAAAAGTGTTAACCTCAGGAGTTATCCACCCGCGCCTCTCATATTGAGGTAAGATATAACGGAGTTTACCGTGCCCCTCTAATAGGCTGGTCCACAGAAACCCGCATACTACAGTAAGCTCATCATTATCCCACCAATCAATAAAATTCAATAACATGATATGGCAATTATTGTAATTCATAGCCTTTCAAGGCTAAATACACAGTTCATATATTTCAACACAAATACCAATTCAGCCATTCATGCAAATATTGTCATAAGCCAGTCAATTTAAACCATGAATTTACAACACCTCAAGTGGTCTCCAGTTACTCTATTTTCAAAGTCATCATTCAATTTCAAGACAATTTATAAAATTATTTTATTTAAACACGTTTTGTTTGTAAAACAAAAAGATTTACCATTTAAACTCATTTTCCATAAAATCCACAAAATCGAATAAAACCCACTCTAGATAATTAAGACGATAGTAAGGTTACTCACTATACTAGGAGTTCGATATACTCTTATTCCCGATTTTCGAGCACAATCTCTTTATCCTTATTAGAGGGCTCACCACCTATACATCATACGTGACACGAATTTCAATAAATTGTGTCAATTTATCATAAACTATTTCAGGATCTCTAAATCTAAATGAATGCATGCGATGGGATGCAAAATGTCCGATTAATCACTTAAATGTGATATTTGACCTAAGTCACACTATACTCGGTCTAATCGGCTAAAATCTCCAATTTAACTCCAAATCAATTCTTCTCACTTTCTACACTCCAATTATACCTAAATTACCTTAGTGACTGTGAATGAGATTCAATTTATCAGTCCCGGGTCAATAATCACACATGTTTGTACGTTAAGCAAAAATTCAGATTTTCATACCAAAATTTCCCATTTAATTTCTAGCCTCACCAAACATGAAATATCACCAAAATATCATGAAATATCATCAATTTCAGCCACAATATCCTCCCTAGAAAATGCTG
>NW_017234806.1:0-36127 GCF_000208745.1 Theobroma cacao
GCTAGTTTGCTCATAGACAATAAGTCGGCTATTGCAATTGCAAAAATCCTTCTCTTCTATGAGCACATCAGGGTTAAAGACCATGCACTAAGTGATGCTGAAAAGAATGGAGAGGTCCATATTCAACACTGCAGCTAAAAGAACAATTAGCAGTTATCATGACACAGCCACTGGCCCAGCAAAGGTTCGAGCTTCTCTGAGATTATTGGAGTGTACTTCAAGGCTCGATACCTCAACCATATAGTAGTCCAGCCGAAGGCAAATCTTTAGATTTGCCATGGAAATGCTCGAAGGAATTATGAAGGGTAAGAAATTCTTTGTAGGTGAGACGGCAGGGTTCCTGGACGTTGCCTTCGGCTGAACTACTATTTGCCTGGTTGGAAGCCATTGAGGAAGTTGCTGGCATAGAATTCTTCAACCGTTATAAATACCCTGACCTTGACAATTAGAAGAACAAATTCACAGAGATTCACGTTGTCAAAGACAGCTTGTTCCCCATGGAAAAGTTGGTTCGGTTCTTTAAAAAGAACCGTCAATCACTTCACACTTTGTCTTTCAAGCTTGCTATTTTGTGGAAACTGCATTGATGTGCAACACTTTGTACTAATATTTTCTGTGTTTCTTAGTCAGCACTTTGCTTGTTTCTTGCATTTGCTTTAAGTCTGTGATAAGAGGTGCTGTCCTTTACCATTTTATATGTTCTTCTTCCTGCAACAGATTATTCACTTCATCTATTGGTTGCAGTTGCTGTATCTATGGCATTAGGCTAACCTTTTGTAATTCTATCTATCATTCATGAAATTTCTTGATTGGCTGAGCAAAAAAAAACAAAAAAAAAAGAGCAGCAGAAAAATGTGATCGATGATATGCAGTTGTTCTCTCTTCTTGAGAAATAAAAAGAATAAGAAATATTAACTGGTAGAGTTACTCGATCTCTATATACTTAATTATTTTGCATGAGAGATCTCTCGATCTCTGTATCTTTATTTTTCTGTAATGTAAGGTTTGAGTTATAATCAATAAAGTTTATTGTGTAGCTTAGAAATCTTTATATATTTAAAAGAACAATACAAGTTTGTTTCTAATTTATAATATTTTGCAAGTTTGATTATATATTATTATTTCATGTCTCAGTTCTGTTTTACTTCGAGCAGACTCATTAAAGGCACTTACTATTACGGGTACATATTCAAACTGAGCTACAGTTGCAACTAGTTAGACTAATGGCAAATCCAGTACATTTTTTGTACTTTTAATGAGTTAGCAATAGTCTTACTAAATCTGATATCCTAATATTACAATATTATTTATTTGTAATTAGTTTTTCAAGTGGTAGATTTTTTGGTGCCTTGATTTGCCTTCTTTTTACTTATGTTTTTACTTGTATGTTTTCTTTGATGAAATAAAATTTTTTTTTTCTTTTTTTTCTTTTGAAAAAAAAAACAACTTGCTAATACATGGATAAGTATAGTTACTAAAATTAATTAATGCCAAGGTGAAAGAAATAAAAAAGCGATAGGTTGAACCAATTTTCTTTATCAAAGGGACTCTATAAATATAAGAATTACATGGTGATAGTATATTTGAATAATGAAAGAAAGTTTATAATAAATGTTGTTATTTTTTATAAACAAATAAGAAAATTTAAAGGAGACCAAAAACTTGAACTTTAAACATTAACCCTCTGGCGTAAAATGAACAACCGTGTAAATGGAATATTCCACATAACTTTTCTTTTCCGAATTACTCAAATGCTTCTCCAGGAAACCTCCGGGGTCTGAAGGTCATCCGATCGTCCTAGAATACCTGCCAAGTGAAAAAGATCTTCAGTTTTACGTTATAAAGCAATGCAAATGAGTTTGACAGCTTTTCTCAAGTCCAAGAAGAAAAAGATTAGCAATGCAAACTGTAAAGCATTTCTTAATGAAAGATGTTAGTAATATGAGAAAGTCCTCAGTCAAGGACAAGCTTCAAAAGGTGAAGATCCAATTAGTGTCGACCAACAGTAGGAATGGACCATACCAAGATAAAAAAAGAAAAACATTTGTGAGTTCTAACTAACCGTTGGGGATATAATTAATCGGGAATGGTGAAACCAGGTGTAAGTAACGGTAGGAATGGTTTTGTGCGTTATGCTACCATGGGTGAGTCTAGAAGAGCCATTTGGGGACTAGATGGAACCTGGCTGCTGGATTACAAAGTAGGCACTAATCTAGCTTGGTTTGGATTCGGAAACACAATTTGGAGAAAGTCTGATTTTCCCTTGAGTAGGGATAGGAGCAATTAGGATGGCTTTTTGTTGAGTTTTAAGTTGATTAGAATTCTAGATTTTATTTGATTAGATTTTTTTTTGTGTACAATATTGAGTAGTTGTATGATTTTAAATTTCTTGTTTTGGGAGGTTATTGAGAAAAGGTGTGCAAAGGAATCTTGGGTTGATTTAGGAACCATAGAAATCAATTTATTGTACTTTAATTTCTTAATAATAAAAAAAGGTTTCACTCTATGGACGTAGGTAAGAGGCTAAACTATGTAAATTTTTGTGTTTTTTTATTTGCTTGATTTTTTGGGGTTTTATTTTTATTGTTTCTTAGGTAATTTTCACAACAAACTAGTATCAGAGTTTTGGGTTCGATAAATTCAAGATTCAATAAGGATGTCGAAAATTACTAGTTCTACGAATTTTTCAATCGAGAAATTTGATGGGAATACTTGTTTTACGCATGTGGCAAAAAAGGATGAAAGATCTCCTTGTGCAGTAAGGTTTGATGCATCCTTTGCTAGAAAAGGAAGAAGAGTAACTAGATGACATGAATGATGTTGAATGGGCAAAGTTAGAGCAAATGTGTATAAGTACTATTCGGCTTTTCATTGGAGATAACGTGTTTAACCATGTTATTAATAAGGGTTTTGTTCCAAGGTTGTAGGTAAAGTTAAAGAAGATTTACTTGGCGAAAAGTCTTTTTAACAAGTTACAGCTTAGGCGAAAGTTGTATTGCTTAAAGATGGAGGAGAATGGAGACCTCATGAAGCATATGAATGAATTTGATGAGATTATTGATCCGTTGAAGAAGGTTGATGTGAAGGTGGAAGAAGAGGAAAAGGCACTATTGTTCTTACCATCGCTCCCAAACTCTTATGAGGTATTTGTGAAATCTTTGATATGTGGGATGGATACAATAACGTTAGAACGAGCACAAGCAACGTTAATATCTCATGAAGCCCAAAAGAAAAGTAAGAAAGGGGATAGAGATTCTACCGGCTTAGCATTGGTTACTAAAGTTCATAAGAAGAAGTTAACTGGCATGGGAACTAAGGGTGGCAAGTTTAGATTTGATAGTGTTAGATTTGATAGTGTTCAGTGCTTTCAATGCAAAAGGTATGAATATTTTAAAAGAGATTGTCTTACAAAACGGGATGAAAGTAATGAGAACGAAGGTGAATGTGCTTTTGTTACTGACGATGATGATTGTGATGTCCTTGCAATCTCTAAAAATATGAATGTAAATTCTGATAAGTATTTAAATTTTGCTTCTACCACTCACGTATGCTACCAAAAGGATTATTTTGATTTATTTCACGAAGGAGTGGTTGGGAATTTGACTTTGGGTGATAAGTCAATAGTGAAAGTCATTGTTTTTAGAGTGGTGAAAATCAAAATGTTTGATGGGGTTATGCGCTGCTGTGGCCTATTTCCTAGAGATGCGTAAGGATCTACTATCATTGAGCTTGTTAGACTCCAAAAGATATGGATATTCTACTTGTAATGGAGTGGTAAAAGTCGCACAAGGCAACATGGTCCTTATGAGGGAGAATTTGCATAATGATTTGTATCGTCTAGAATGTAAGGCTTCGAAAGGATGGGAACAATGCACAGGATATGGTAGCTACCAAAGTGAGATTTCATTTGCTGAGGAGGTGATGAAAAGTTTTCATAGTGTAGATGATGGTGAAAGGACGAAAAATCTTACCAATTGTGAATTTGAAGGGTCATCGAGGTCCCTTTTCGAAATCAATTAGTGCTATTGACTTAATGGCTACCATTTTGTGGAATTAAGTGTTGGACCATGCTTAATTCGGTATGTGTAGTCACGGTAATTTTGAAGGCCAATTGTTTGGAAAGTCTTGTACTTAGAGAGTTGTTCAAGGTGTTGGAAAGTAAGTGGATTTATGTCGGTTTAAAGAGTAAGTGGATTCAAGGTGTTGGAAAGTAAGGTTTAAAGAGTTTGAATTCAAGTCAAATGCGGAGATCTGTCAAGTTTTAGGTTGCCTAGAATTCTACATCTTATTTGACTAGGATTCTTGTTGGTGCGTAACATTGAGTAATTGTATGGTTTTAAACTTATTGTTCCATATTAAGTCCTAATCCCATTCTACTATGAATTTTTATATTATAAAAATGAATCTCTAGGCTTTAGAATTGTGAGTAGTGCTTTGAGAGATTTAGAGAGAGAACACCTTGTAACTCTGTTTTTTGCTCTAGGTGGAGCTAGAGTAGTTTGGGTGAGTGTTCTTAGAAGGTTATTCAGAGAAGGTGTGCAAGGGATCTTGGGTTGATTTGAGGAATCATACAGATCAATTTATTGTACTTTAATTTCTCAATAATAAGAGAACGGTTTCACTCTGTAGATATAGATAAGAGGTCAAACCACGTATATTCTTTAATTTTTGTATTTGCTTAATTTCTTTGAATTTTATCTTTATTGTTTCTTGAGTAATTTTCACAACACTTTTGATATACTGATATGCCCTTCTTTGGTCCATGGGTAGCTTTGCTCCTGTAAAGCTTTCATTTAGGACTTAGGACCTTTTGTGTGATCATGCCATTGTCTGTTTCAATGGCAGGTGTTTTTGATAATAGTACAGGTTTCTTTTGCTCAAACTAGATTTGCTATGTCATGAGTTTCTTACAACCTAAGTAAGAGACTTGAAATACCATTATGATTGTGCTAATAAATTCGCTTTTCAAAACAAAGAAAAAAAATTGAGCAGAATTGAGGGCTACAAGGGTGATAACAATGGTAGATCATATGCCCAGGTACTACAAGATACAAACAGAAAAGGGAAAATGCTAGTGCAGAATACGGTGATGGAGGAGATCAAAAGCAACAAGTTTTTTGAAGGATGCATTGAGGATGATAAGCTCAATGGCTGAGGTTGAGCAGAGTGGGAAAATGTGAAAGCCTCTCGAAGTCGAGGATGATTTTTGAACACATGGGGCGTGTGTTATATTTTGATATAAGGGAAATTGTCTTTCATGCTCTATGACTCTGTTTTTGAGTTGAGAAACAGGGATGAACATATGCTGCATGCATGCTTTTCATTCATTTCTTAACATTATATTACATCTGCATTAGGTAGATGTATCAGCAAAATTAAACAATTGTTCTAAGTATTAACATAAGTGTAAAACATGAGCTTAGAGAAGGCATGCACGACTCCAGGTAGAGGCGTTTGAAACAGCCAAAATATGCCCCAAGTCTGCAAGGTGTCGAGGTGAGCTACCAAGCGGGCTTCAGATCAGCAGTCTCACGCTAACATTGAAGTCAACACTCATCCTTAATGTTTGCATTGAAAACTCTTTAGTTCTTCTCGAAGAAGCTCGAATGTTTGCTTGGCCAGTGCCTTTGTCATGATATCTGGTAATTGTTCTTCTGAGCTGCAGTGTTGTTGAATATGGACCTTTCCATTCTTTTCAACGTCACTTAGTGCATGATTTCTTTTTTTTGAAAAGCAAATTTATTAGCACTTGGACCTTTATGCCAACCGAAGTCTTTGTGCTTAAAAACTTCTTTTGGCATATAATAACTGCCTTGTGCAAGATCAAAAACTTCACATTTACAAAACAATCCACGACTTCAAATTCCGTGGTGGCATCTCAAACCTAAGCAAAGCTAGACACTAAGAAAAAGCTCTCTACCTTTATCCCATGAAACCCTGTAAAATACACAAAAAGAGAGCTTACCATACTACTCCCGTGAAGCAAAGGGGCCAACTTACATAAAAAAGGACTAGTCTCTTTGCTTACAAATCTAAAAAACTTGCTCAAAATTGCAAGTCTCAAAAGGAAAAAACCAAACAGACACAAGTAACATAACATAACCTAATATTCCACCTTGAATGTCACTGGCATCCCCGCAAACTCGTGTCATCCTTCCAGTTCAGCCAATGAAAAATCTCCCATGCTCCAAAACCGGATACATAGGGCCCTTAGCTCATTTTCAACCTCGAACCCCTTAACCCACATGAAGCCAAAATGAAAAACCCAAAAAAAGCATTGATGAAAACCAGCATCAGGTCTCACGTAATCAGCATCAAACTCCCCAATGTTGCCATCACAAAAGAAAGAGCAAACAAAAATGCAAAAGCACAACAAAAAGCAGCGAAGGAAGGCAAAAAACAACATGAAGGATCCTCTTCCTTCGAGGGATCCCTGATCAGAGTCCGAACTAGAGGTCCCCAACATTGGATGACGTGCCAAAGCGAATGAGATTCACCATATAAAGTAGACACAACCATCCCTCACTCACTAAAAATCCCTTCAAACAAATCCTTCCAAAAAGACCAATAGATCACACAAACCACAAACCCACCACAGATCACAAAGTGAAACCTTTACGAAAGCAGAGCATTTCAAACCTAAATCTTCCTACTCCCTCATAAACCAAGGCATCACCAACCACCCACCAAAACAAGGGAAGTGAATGAGCCATGCAAGCTCCCTCCCCACAAACCTTCCCCCATCCCACACAATCAGCAGCCAACATCAGGAATGCAAGAACAAAATAGCCCCCCAACCTACAGAAACACACTCCTGAAAAGTCAAAACTGTAAAGTACCAAAGAAAAGACAAAAAAGATAATAAAACCCCCCGTCCCTCCCCATTGTCACGCAGATTCACTAAAGTCCATTGTTCACTGTTTTCCTTCATTTCCATTTTCTCTTTTTCTATTCTTCTTTTTGTTTTTTGTTATTCTTCTCTTTTTTCCTTTTTTTGTCTTCTCTTTTCCTTATAAATGTTTTTTTAACTACAATCAGAAATAGATAAGACCATTGCACCCTAATCCTGTCAACGAGAAGTGAAGGTTTTTAACTACAAATGTTTTTGTTCACTTAGTGCATGGTCTTTAACCCTGATGTGCTCATAGAAGAGAAGGATTTTTGCAATTGCAATAGCAGATTTTTGATGAACTGTAAGATCTTGGCTAATTTTCCTCACTCAAATGACCTGTCTCTTGCTTTCGAGAATTCTAAGAGAAAGGGTCATTGTCGAGAGCGAAAACATATCTTATTATGTATTTTAAAAATAAAATTTATATTTAAGGTTTTCTTTTATTAACTTGCAAGTTTCTTATTATATGTATTTTACTTTAATAAGAAAATATGAATTTTCATTAGGTTGGATCTAAGATCAATGAGATAGATATATGTCTAGCAAACAGTGCTACTATGTACATTATATTTAAAATAAGAAATATTTTTTCTATTTGACAATGGAAGAAATCAATGTCAATACAATATTCAGTAGAACAATATTAATTAAAGATTATAGAACAGTCAATATTTTATTACTCGAGAAAACAAAGTTTATTGATAAAGGATACTTTATTTTCTACTAAATCTCAAAAAAAAATTATTAAGTTTAAAGATATTTGTTTGAATGATATTATATTGAAATAGACGTTGATGATATTTTTGTGTATAATGTACCGTTAAATATTATGAAAGAAATGAGGATCTTGAATCTATATCTGTTGAAAAATGTAGACATAAAAATGATTTGCTAATGTGAAAGGATGCAATCAAGACAACATTGAATACACTTGCAAAACGTGGAGTTTTTGAATATGTAATCCATACACCAAATAGTGTAAAATCGGTGGAATAAAAATGAATATTTGTGCGAAAATACAATGAGATAACATGTATTGGTGTACAATTTAACTGCCAAAGATATATACTTTTTTTTTATATATAGAAAACTTGTTTGTTAAATACAATTACAAAGATAAATATGTAAATGTCGATTATCAATGGAATTTTCCTCGACTAATACAATCCGGACAACTGAACATTCCCTGAGATGGAAGCAGTGACAATGAAGTTCTATAGAAATGAGGTTGAAGGATTACCATTGGAGAATCAAAATTCAATCTGCCTTGAGATGCAGTTACCTTTCATTATTTTATCTTTTTTTATTACTTTTCAATATGTATTTAATAATAGATTTTATATATGAGAATAGTAGAATCTCTCTTGGATGACAAGACTTTTTAACATAGGTGCAAGCAAAGGCAGCCATCACCAAAACATGCTCCTTTTACGTATATGCTCTCTCCATGTGTCTGCTTGCACAACTTCAAGCAGTTATCATTTTTGCAACCTGCTAATTTTATAGTCGAAGCGCATGTTTTACCTGGGAGGCCCATTGCCGTCACCTCTTTTCCTGTATGCATTAAACCAAGTTAGTATATATTAATCCAATACATTTCTAAAAACAATAACACTAAATGTAAGGAATGTACATTTTAAAAAATAATATTAACATACAATATGCAATGCAACTAGAAGCTCTATAAAAAATAATATTTGCTTTAATTGAGTTAAAATGAATTATAAAGTATGGTGATGGAATTTACCAGCAGCAAAAAGAAGAAGCAATAACATGAAAATGGTAGAGACTTGGATGTTCTTCATGACTTTTTGCCTAAGCCAATAGGAAGATCATGCAAGTTCTGGAAATTTTAATTAAGGGGTTTTCTAAATGATTTCATTATGCCAAAGGTTAAATATAATATAAGCATCAAGAATACCAACATTCCCGTCCTTACCGGACAAACCTCGTCATCCGTCTAAGTCGGACCCACAGCCACTCTATTTATGGTTAATTAACTAAGTTTAGTAGCCCGTAAGGTAAGGTCTCAGTTTAATGACAAACCGGAGGTCTCGGAATAAGATAACATTCGCGCTCTTATTGTCCATTACCAATTTGTGAAATAAATTTTAAGTTTTTTGAAAGGTGGAATAAATTTAGGTAAAATACAAAAAAATCCTCTCAATACGCTTTTAAAGTGCATTTTGATCTCTCCTGTTTTAAAATGCATTGTTGACCCCCTCCTCTTCTTTCGAAATACACTGTTGACCCCTTGTTTTTTTCATTACCATTAATCAACTATTATTTACAAATATAAAAAAAAAATCTTAATTACCCCCAAACAATTTAAAAATAAAAAATATCATAATGTATTTTAATTAAATAATCATAAAAATATTTTTTATTTAACGTTTTATCAACAAAAAAAATATGAAAAAAAGGAAAAATTAAATTATTTAGGATTCTTTTATTAACATTTTAAAAATTCATAATTTTGAAGTGAAAAAAAAATCTAAAAAAATTAAATGATAATATTTTAATTAAACTAGATATAGTTTTTCAATGACAAGTTTTTTTAGCCTCGATGCTTAATTTGCAACGGTTATAAATAATTAATTCTAATAAAATTCTTTCATTTATTTATTGTCCTTACTTTTCTTCTCATTGGATGAAGACAATAATAACAAGTTTGGAAATTAAGCCATCGTTCCTTCAATTTACACAACTGATCAGAGGGCTGACAAAACACACAGTACATCTCAATTTTATTCAACTTTGATAGGATTTCAGCATTATTGAGTTTTGGTAATGGACACAGACCAAAATCAAAGCCGAAATAACAAAAAACGTATTTAATTCCTTTCTTATAGGTAAGAAAGGAAACAAGCAGCATAATCATATATATGTGTATAGCTGATATCACGGATAATATTTCCTGAATCAAATTCCTCTGTCAACAACCAATCAAATCTTGCTCATTGCTTGTGTACATAGCAGCAGTTAGGAATGTTATCAATACCTCTTTATATCTTTGCTGTCTTGTTGATGTACATTTGAACAAAGCCATAATATCAAGAAATTAATGGAGTGAAAAATGATATTTTTCACTTAACAAAGGAGTTGGAGGATGCTGGTGTAAAGAAGAATCTAGAAGAAGTGAAGAAAAAAAATAATCACGTGCTAGCCGCTAGGCATATGAGCAATTTTTTTTGTTCTTATTGTGAATAGTAGTAGCACAGCCAAGCACGTTGTACATTTTGTCTTTCACTTCTTTGTACATAAACTAACGATGGTGGAGAAATGAATGAATAAGAAATTCCCATTTCGTCAATCCACTTTCAAAAAATACCTAAAAAATCTTGAATTATTATAAAAATGTAAATAAATCTTATGATTAATAATTGACTTAGTTAAAATATGATTTGTTATTTTATATCAAGTAACATTGACGTGGCATGCTGAAATATCATAATTGATACTAATATGACATACTAACATATCATAATTGATAATATCTCAAAATGATAAAAAATTGTTTTTATTTTGAGACAAAAGGAAAACAATAAAAGGTGCTTTTATTTCATTTCTTCCCTTTTCTTCAAAAAAGAAAAAAAAAACAATGAGAATGAAGTTCTATAGAAATAAGGTTGAAGGATTACGACTGGAGAATCAAAATTCAATCTGCCTTGAGATCCAGCTACCTTTCATTATTTTATCTTTTTTTATAACTTTCAATATATATTTAATAATAGATTTTATATATGAGATGTATGAGAATAGTAGAATCTCTCTCGGATGACAAGACTTTTAACATAGGTGCGAGCAAAGGCAACCATCACCAAAACATGCTCCTTTTACGTAGATGTTATCTCCATATGTCTGCTTGCACAACTTCAAGCAGTAATCATTTTTGCAACCTGCTAATTTTATAGTATCAGCGCATGTTTTGCCTGGTGGATTCTTTGCCATTACCTCTTTGCCTGTACATTTGCATTAAACCAGGTTAATATTAGTCCAATACATTTCTAAAAACAACAACACTAAATGTAAAGAATGTACATTTTAAAAAATAATACACAATATGCAATACAACTAGAAGCTAAACAAAAAATAATATTTGCTTTGATTGAGTTAAAATGAATTATAAAGTATGGTGATGGAATGTACCAGCAGCATAAAGAAGAAGCAGTAACATGAAAATGGCTGAGACCTGGATGTTCTTCATGACTTTTTCTTTTTCCTCTTTTTTTTTTTTTTTTGCTTTTGTAAACAGAGAGTTCTGGATATTTATAATGGGTTGAGGGCAAAATTTGGAAAGAAAAGCTAGTAATGTAGGTACGTGTTTGTTTTTTGGCTACTTCACAGGAAAACGATTGAATATCACAATTAATGCCAATAAAAGCAAAAATGTAATTCAGGAAAGGAGAAAAATGCTTCTCTTATTAATTTCTTATAGGTAAGAAAGGAAACAAGCAGCATAATCATATATGTGTGTATAGCTGATATCAAGGATAATAATTCCTAAATCAAATTCATCTGTCAACAACCAATAAAATCTTGCTCATTGCTTGTGTACATAGCAGCAGTTTAGGAATATTATCAATACCTCTTTATATCTTTGCTGTCCTATCGATGTACATTTAAACAAATACGTTAAGCTGTAACTGTACCAGCTTTAAAGATATTAAGAAATACGATTACCAATTAAATTTTGTGTATAAGATGTGATTTTTTCATTTGATTTTGATATAAATTATTCAAAATAGTTCTTAAATTATTTTAAAAAATTCAAATAAGTTCTTATTCTTTAATTACGTTCAATTAAATCTATATATTTTTATTTTGAATCCAAATAGCTCTTATAATTAATGATTGACTAATTATCATTAGACAAAATACCGCTTTTTATTTTACATCTATATGACACTGACATGACATTTATATAGAAGATGAAAAGTGTCAAATAATCATATTACCAAATTAAATTAACACATCACGTCATTATCATTTATAATATACAAGCATATATAGTTTTAAGTATTTATAAATTAGTTAGATATAAAGTTAGGGATTATATTTGATGCGTTGACCATGTATAGTTTCTATATACTGTCAGGTCATAAGATAGTGCCACTTCATCAAAAAATAAATTTAAAACTTTTAGAGACTTGAAAATTAATATAACCAATTTTCTTTTAAAAAAATTCAAATAAGTTTTTTATCTCTCTCTAGTTCCCTCTCACCCAATCTCCCCTTCGTCTTCTCCCATTTTTCATCCATTATAAGCAGAAAATGTTATGCTTAATACTTCTATAATAAAAATAATTTTTTTATGGAAAATTTCAAATGAAGTTTAATATTATTTTGTATGATGAACAAACTTCATTTAATTACCTTAGAAAATAATAAAATTATTTAAATCATATAGTCTTCCTTAGCAAACCAATGTCGCCCAGAAGGCGATGTGTTTGCTAAAATAGTTTGCCAATAAGGAAACTTGGGTAGAAGCCGTTATTATTTTGTTGTTTAGTGTCTGTGCTTTAGTGAAGCTGTGATTTGTTGCTGTTGGACTAGTATTGATTTTTTTAATAAAAAAATTAGGAAAAATTCATTTCATCAACGAACTTTATAAACTATCCACTTGTGGTAGTGGAACACTACATCAGAGAACTTGGCAAACAAACTTGCCCACTCCAAGTGTAGCGTGTAAGCAATTTGAAAAGAAACTTTCTCATCAGGTTTTATATGGGATCATACTCCAAAAAATTCATGAATCAAATTAAACCAATCGCCCACAGAACCCACACAAAAAAAAATCAGTTGCACTGGTTTTGATTAATTGCTGCACATATCTGGTTTTGGGTGAGAGAGATCTATTGTAAGGAGAGAAGAATAAGAGGAGATTGGATGAGAAGGAGATGGGGGAGAGAGAAAGTATTTGTTTGTTTTTTAAGAGAAATCTTAATTTTAGCTCTTGACCGTAGCATGATTTTAGAGATTACATGACTCAAGGAAATTCCCTGATTCTTGCTCTTGATTCTAGCATGACTTATTTCCTGATTCTTGCTATTGACTGTAGCATGATTTTAGGAATTAGATGATTCTAGGTCCTGTAAATACTAGTTTTCCTTTTTCTACTTTTCCCTGTAGGAGCCGGTCAACCTTATTCTTGTATAAATATAGTATACAATTGCATCAATAAAAATTATCCGACAAGAGACAATTAATCTTTTTATGGTACCAGGGTAGGTCATAGTCACGTAGAAATTCAATTATCAAAACAGGTCAGAGACAAGGACAAGGCAAGTCAGGAAAGTGAAGAATTGGTAGCGGGTGCTAGTGCATCACAAAGCAAGCAGTTGACACCAATTTCCCATACTACTTGCATCCCTCCAATCATCCTGGTCGTATGTTTATGGCTCATCCTTTGAGTGAGAATGGTGAAAATTAATGTTACTTGGAAAAAGAATTTTCTGAACACGCTCCAATAAAAAAAAAAGCAAGCTTTGTAGATGGATCAATCAAAACGTTGGACATTTCATCTCCAGATTTTCAATTGTGGGCTCATGCAATGCAACAGTGCAATCATGGCTTGCAAATGCGTATAAGATGTGATATTTTGTGTATAAGATGTGACTTTTTTTTAATTTAATTTTAGCATAATGTACTCTAAAATGCTCTTAAATTGTTTAAGAATTTATTACATTCAATCAGGTTTATATATTTTTATTTTGAGTCGAATAAGCCTTCATGATTAATGATTAACTAATTATCATTAGTCAAAATGTTACTTTTATTTTACATTCATATGGCACTAACATAATATTGATATAGAAGATGAAAAATGTCACATGTTTATATTATCATGTCGAATTAACATATCACATTATGATCAATTATAATATATTAACATGATTTGTCAATGTCACATGATATAAAACGACAAATGATATTTTGACTAAGTCAATCATTAATTGTAAGGGCTTATTTGACTTAAAATATAAATATAAAGATTTGATTAAACGTAATAAAAAAATTATAAAAATTTAATTGAATTTTTTTGATGTTATGTTTTTAATTTTTTAGATATTATGTTTTTAATTTTTTTATATATTGATGTTATTAATTTGATTGTGTTATGAATATATGTTAATATCCAATGTATTTGTTCATATCCAATGAACCTCCTCATATGCAATGTACATATTTATATAAGAACATCCTTATCTTCCAAATCCATTCAGTACATATACATTCATATCTACTAAGTTCATAGTCTCTATTTATATAAATTCATTCCACCTCCATCTATTTAAGATTATAAATAAAGGCATTATAGTTGATGGTATACAGACTTGATGTAAGTATATAAAAAGAGGTAGTATAATGGTACACACTTGAAAAACAAAGAAAATAGAAGATTTTTTTACTACTTCTCTCTAATATTTTTCTTTCAAAGTTATATTTTATAATACATTATCATCACGAAGCTCTAATCTCTTGAGTTTTGGTATTATTTTGTTTTATTATCTTCAAGTTTCAAAAAGATTTCAATGGTTGATCTTTGATTTCTAGTTTTAGCAAATCAGGTAAAAGTTGGTATTATTTTATCTATAAATCTCACAAGATTCCAATGGTTGTTGGTTTTTAATTTTTTAGTTGTAGTAAATCAGGTAAGTGACTTGATATCTCTTCATTGTTTTCATCCTTAAAAGTTAGCTTAAATGTGAATTTGCTATCATGTAATATATATTTATCGCTTCATTGGAAAGTGAATTTGCTATTATATAGTTATTAATGAAAAATAAAAAATTCGTCCATTTCTTGAAATGGATATGACAAACGAGTTATTAATAAAAAATATAAATTCATTCATTCTTTGAAGTGAATGCAACAGTATTTAATAATTATGGTCATGGACATGAAAGTCGTCACCATAATTATTTACATTATCACTATTCTAATTGTAAAATATATCTTACCCACTA
This sequence comes from Theobroma cacao, assembly GCF_000208745.1. Classification (NCBI taxonomy): domain Eukaryota; kingdom Viridiplantae; phylum Streptophyta; class Magnoliopsida; order Malvales; family Malvaceae; genus Theobroma; species Theobroma cacao. The sequence continues at coordinate 14,863 of NW_017234806.1, forward strand.
AAAGTGGATAAATAATTTTTCTCACTAGAAATGGATGAAAATTTCTCTAACTCACCAAAAGTTGATAAATAGTTTTAACCCACCAAGGGATGGATGATAGTTTTAACCTACTAAGGAGTAGATGAATACTAAAAAGATACAATAAAAGAAAAAAGTGGACAAAATATAAGAAATATAGAAAATGTATTGTCATCGATCTTCTTGTTGTACTTCTTGAATATTATCAAGTATCACTAAAAGCTTAAGCATCTTATGATGATTTTAACCATAGCCAAGTTGATATAACACATCAAGACATTGTTGATTTTCTTATCCACATTGAAAGAAGAACTGATCATTTGATTAGTAATGAAAATATTCAAAAATGAAATTTCTTAATAGTAGTTGATATATTTTAGTATAACTATGTTATGAAATTGCTTTTATATGTTCTCGTTGTATTTAAATGATATGTTCTTATTATGTATTTTAATTTTATATTGAATGTTTTTTTATGTTAACTTGTAAGTTTTTTATTGCATTTTATTAAAGAAAAATATGGATATCCATTTTGTTAGATCCAAGATCAATTATGCAAATATATGTCTAACAGACAATGCTACAAAGCATGTTATATTTAAAGGCAAGAAATATTTTTCCACTTGACAATAAAAGAAGCCAATGTCAATATAATATCTGGTAGTATAAAATTAATTAAAAGCTCCAGAAGAGTCAATATTTTACTACCCGCCATATCCTCTGGATTGTACTACACAAATATCAGAATGATTGAAACTCATGCTATCATAAACCAAAAGTTTACTAATAATTTTAATGTTAGGCACAATCAGTTGGACCATCCTGGATCAATAATTATACGAAAAATTATTAAAAATTCATGTAGTTATCGATTAAAAAGCCAAAAGATTTTTCAATATGATAAATTTTTATGTATTGCTTGCTCTAAAGGTAAATTAATTATAAGATCATCACCAATTAAAGTTAGAACTGAATCCCTTACATTTTTTAAACGTATTCAAGGCGATATATACATTCACCATGTGGACCATTTAGAAATGTTACGGTTTTAATAAATGCATTGACTAGATAGTCACATGTGTGCTTATTATCAACTTGCAATTTGGCATTTGCAAAATTACTCGCCCAAATCATTCATTTGCAAACACTTTTTCCTGATTTTGCATTCAAGACTATTCGTTTTAACGATTCTAGTAAATTTACATCTCAAGTCTTTAATATTGCATATTAGTTGGAATAACTATTGAACGATCTATTACTTATGTTCATGCACAAAACGGTCTAGCAAAATTGTTTATTAAACACTTCTAATTGATTGCAATGTTATTATTTATGAAGTCTAAACTACTAATTTTTGCTTAAGGGCATGCCATTTTAGATGTAGTAGCACTTGTACGCATTAGGCCAAATGAATTATTACAAATTTTTCCTTATACAATTGATTTATGGATAGGAACTAAATATTTCCTATCTAAGAATTTTTGGATGAGCGGTATATGTTTCAATTGCTCCACCACAACGCACAAAGATAGGTCCTCTAAAGAGGCTAGAAATATATGTTGGGTATGAATCTTCATCAATAATTAAATAAGAAATTTATTCACAGCATGATTTTCCAATTGTCATTTTTATGAAACAATTTTCCCAACATTAGGGGGAGAAAATGAAATTTCTTAGAATTAATTACCATTATTTAGTTTTGATCATTACACAAATCAATATGAACTTGAAGTTTAAAAAATAATTCACTTGCAAAATATAGCAAATCAGTTGTCAAATGTATTTACTAACTTAAAGAGAATAACTAAATCTTATATACCAACTGCAAGTACTCCTATAGCATTGATATTCCTATAAGACAAGGTATACCAGAAACGTGGAGACGATTCAATTCCAAAAATAAAATCCTTGAAAAAGAAAAGGAACAAATATTCAAGAAGGTCAAAAAGATAATGCAAAAACTCTAGAAAAGACTCCTAACATGATTGATAAAAATTTCAGAAGAAATTCAGTTACCTAAAATCACAGAAAATTAAGAGATCTCAATCAATTATGTTATGACAAGAAAAACTGGAACCGAAATGAAATAAACGCCGATGATATGTTTGAATATAATGTAGCACTCAATATTATGAAAGAAAATGAAGATCTTAAACTTACACATATCGAAGAATGTAGAAATATAAATGATTGGCCAATGTGAAAAGATGCAATTAATGTAAAATTGAATTCACTTGCAAAACATAAAGTTTTTGGACTTATAGTCCGTAAACCAAATAATGTAAAACCAATGAGATATAAATGGGTATTTGTGTGAATATGAAATGAGAAAATTGATATTATGAAATATAAAGCATGGCTGGTTGAATAAGGTTTTACCCAAAGACCTAGTATTGAGTATGAGGAGATATATTCTTTTGTGATTGATGCAATTAAAATATTAATTAGTCTAGCAATAAATGAGAAGATTGAAATGCGTCTAATGAATATAGCTACAACCTATTTATATGGTTTATTTGATATCGATATCTATATGAAAACTTTTCAAGGATTTAAATTGCTTGAAGCATGTGCATAATTCTCGATAAATTTATTCAATCAAATTAAATAAATATGTATATAGATTAAAGCAATATAAAAACATGTGGTATAATCACTCAGTGAATATTTGTTGAAAGAAAATTATAACAATGATCCTATATACCCATGTGTTTTTATAAAAAAATTTGAATCTAAATTTATCATAATTACTATTTATGTTGATGATTTGAACATTATTGAAACTCCTAAAGAGTTATCAAAAGTCGTAAATTACTTAAAAAAATAATTTGAGATAAAAGACCTTGAAAAGATAAAATTTTGTTAAGTCTTCAAATTGAGGACTTGACAAATGGAATTCTTGTTTATCAATCAAATTATATAGCAAAAGTATTAAAATGATTCTATATGGACAAAGCGCATCCATTGAGTTCATTAACAGTTGTAAGATAACTAGATGTAAAAAAAAAGACATCTTCCGACCTTGAGAAAATGATGAAGAGCTTTTTGGTCTTAAAGTATCATATCTTAGTATAATTAGAGCACTAATGTATCTTACTAGCAATACATGACCTAATATATCTTTTGCTATAAATTTATTAGCAAGATATAATTCTGCTTCAACTCGAAAACATTGGAATGGAATTAAATATATACTTTGATATCTCTGAGGAATTAAGTATATGGGCTTATATTACTCAAATGTATCCAAATTAAATTTAATTAGTTATACAGATGCATAATATTTATTTAATTTATACAAAACTCAATCTCAGACAAGTTACTTATTCATATATGAAGGTAAGGCTATTTTACGACGTTTTATAAAAAAACTATAATTGCTACTTTCTTCTAACTATGTAGAAATTTTAACAATTCATGAGACAAGTAATAACTTTGTCTAGTTAAGATTTGTCATTCAACATATTTGAGGATCGTGTGACTTATCAATCAAAAGGAAAATTCCAACAACGCTATATGAGGAAAATACTGTTTGCATAGCTTAGTTGAAGGAATGATACATTAAAGATTCATTCAAATGGCAATCTAGCAAATTTGTTTTCCAAAGCCTTTCCTACTACAACATTTGAAAAGTTAGTACAAAAGATTGAGATGCATTATTTTAAAAATCTCAAATAATATAATCATCAGGAGAGTAAGATACGTACTATACTCTTTTTTCCTTCACCAAGTTTTTTTTCCCATTAGGTTTTTCTTGATAATGTTTAATGAGGTAGTATTTCAAAATGTATCCTTTAAAAGAATTATATATTCTTTTTCTTGAGAAATATTATGAATATATGTGAATATCCATTGTATTTCATATCCAATGAACCTCCTCATATACAATATACATATATATATATATATATGTAAGTACATCCCTATCTTCTAAATCCATCCAGTTTATATACATCCCTATCTACTAAGTTCATCATCTCTATTTATGTAAATGCATTCCCCCCTCCATCTATGTAAGTTTATAAATAAAGGCATTATACTTGATGGTATACACACTTGAAGAAAAAATAAAATAAAAAATCTTCTTACTACTTCTCTCTAATAGTTTTCTTTCAAAGATGTCAATTTTAATTTTTATTTAATTGTGATTTAGGAGGAACTTCACAAATATCACCTAAAACACTCCACCTAAATATTGTGATTATTATTATTATTATTTTTAATTTAGACATTATGGAAATAAAACTTTTTTTTTAGTTTAAAAAAGGATATAGAATGGCCAAATTCAACAATAACCACCCCTAAATACCCTTCTTTAATTAAAATCTTTTATAGGAATTAATCAAAATTAATACAAGGATATACTTTAAAAAAGGTAATATAATTGAAAAAATGAAATTTAAAAAAAATCAATTAAAAAATAAATCCAAATCCTCATTTATAAAACAAATAAAATCATAAGTATATCTTTTATTCTATATAATTTATTATGAATTAATTTCAACTGAGTTGACCTTCATTGATTCGTGACGTCAAATTTAAAAATTGAAATTACAAATTATAATTAGATAAATAAATGTTTAAATTGTTAGCCATTGTCATTCCTTTTGAAACGATGGGAAAATGCTGAACATAATCCTTTTGGGTCAAATGGGCTAACACTTGCATCCAGTCCAAGACCCAACTCTTTGTTTTTCACCGGGAAACACGGCAAGCACCTAAAAGGAAAAAGAAAAAAGAAGAAAAACAAAGATAATTTCATTGGAAAAGCAAAGCAAACCAGAGTGAGAAATGGAGGACGCAAAGGCAATGGCTCATCAGCAGCAGCAATTTCTCTTACAACAACAGCAGCAGCAACAGCAGCAGCAACATCAGCAGCATCATCAACATCAACAACAGCAACATCAACAGCAACAATTTCTTCTCTTACAGCAACTTCAAAAACAAGCCCAACAACAGCAGCAGCAGCAACAACAGCAACAGCAACAAGCAATTTCTCGTTTCCCATCAAACATAGATGCCCATTTACGTACCACTCCTGGTGTTCTTCATCACCGTCCTATTAACATCCAACAAAACCCTAATTCTAGCCCTAACCCTAACCCTAATTCCACTCCTAATTTACAACAACAGCAACAGCAGCAGCAGCCACAACAACAGCAACAGCCACAGCAGCAACAACAGCAGCAACAGCAACAGCAACAGCAGAAGCAGATCCGACCATTGAATCAAGCGGAGCTCCAAATGGCTTATCAGGATGCCTGGCGTGTTTGTCACCCGGATTTTAAGCGGCCCTTTTCGTCCCTTGAAGATGCCTGTGAGAGGTTTGTCTGGAAATTCTTTTTTTTTTCTTGCTTGTTGAGAAAATGGGGAAAAGATGGGATTTTTATTGTAGATAGAATTATGGGTTTTTGTTAATTATTTAGGTGTTTTGCGTGTGACTAGCGTGAAAATGGGAAAAGATGGGATATGTTGGAAGCCTAATAACGGGTTTTTCTTAAATTTTCAGTTTCTTTTTTTCCTTTTTTTTTCTTTTTTGGTCCAGAGAATGTGAAAAGACTGGGAGTTTGCATAATGAATTTTTTAATTATTTTATAGAATTTTGGCTCGTATGTGTAGCATTCTAAATTAATTTATGTATAAATTTATGCTATTTTCCAGTTGAAAGTTGAAACTTGTATTCCTGCAGTTGGGTTGTGAGAATTTGGGCAGGTTTGTAATGTAATGATGATATAGTGTTGTATCAGCTAGAGAAATTAGGATTGTAATATTTGTGACTGGCATAAGTTTCGAAGTAGTGCTAGGATTGTAGGACTGTTTATGAAGATATAGGGACCTGGTTATGTTAGACAACTGAAAGCTTTTTGACATGGTGAGATCTGATTGTAAATGAGATTTCCAGCAACTGTGGGAATTAAATGGATGATCGAGCTTCATGTCGGTTTGATTCATGGAGTCAGTTTTTGTTTTGTCTAATTCTTCCAAGATTGAGGAGGAAATATGTGCAATAGTATATTATTATCACATTGTGCTTTGGAAATTTATTGGAATTCATATGCATAAGACGGAAAAGTTTGCTAATGTGTTGTGACACATGGCAATTTGTTGGAAAAAAAGGGTGGGAGTCATCCACAGGTGGCTGGCAAATACTTGAGAAGTCCACTTTTGCATTGCATCCCAGCAAATAGGAGATAAGATCAGATAGAAACTTATTAGAGATCTCAATGTTTGGAGTTATGTGCTATATGTCAGAAATCCTTTCGGCTAGATATTTTCATTCTGCTTAGCTTTGTCATCTGTCCCAGTAAGATAAAAGTGAAAAATCATTAAAGAAAACCCATTCACTTTTGAATTTACTTGAGGTTTTTATTCATAAGATGTATCTTCAATGTTGCATTGAGCTTAGCTGTCAAAATCATTCATTAGCAGGTGAGATTTATATGTTCTTGTAAACAGGCTGGCTATGTGTTCATTTGTATGAATAAATTGGAGTTGATAGACTGACTGAAGGATATCTTTATTGTCCTAGGTAGCGTTTGTACTGCTCTCATGTGCTGCTGCTATCTCACCCTAGATGGTTCACCCATTTTTCAGACTTTGCTTTGCATTTTCCTGGCTTTTAAGGTTTTAGAAATGTATAGTTGTGTGTTCTGGTCACATCTTGCACTTGGTTTATTTATCTTCTTTTCCACTGTCTTCAGGACTAAGATTTTTTGCCAAATACTTTTTGAAAGTTAGATGGCAGACTGTTGTTCCTCGATGTGTGTCCTCAGGCTTCTAAATTTTTGTTATTGAATATTTGTTTGAATGGCATGCGTCTTTTGACTTATATTAATCAATAAAACCAAGAAGAATGTGTAGAAATACACACACACTTTATTTAAAATATTTTTCTTATCCCTCCCCTGTCCCCAAGGCTTATCTTTTCAAGAGAATGAAATCCTTTACAATGTTTAGGTACAGCATTTGAATGAAATCTAGTAAATGTATTATATATAGCTGCAAGGAAGTTTAAAACTTCCTTTATGACAGCTAATGATCTCTACTGATAGCTTACCTTACTTACGTGTAAACCCCAGTTGGATATTTGTTAGTTAGTATTAAGGATGGTTCATCCATTGGAAGTTTGGGGGGCATATTTTAGAAACTTTAAAAGGAAGGGAAGATGGTAAAGGATAGGAAAGCAAGTTTTGTGTGCTTTTCATAAAATAGTTGTAAATTGAGATCTCTCTCACCCTAGTTGAATAATGTGCATAATGACATTTGGGATTGAGTTACTTCTCCCTGCTCATTTAAGTATATTTCATAACATGTGTCCAGGTTGCTACCTTATCATGTCGTAGCAGACTATGAAGCAGAGGAAGATGATAGAATCCTTGATTCTGACACAACAGGCCAGATGCCATCTCGCTGCCAGCAGTGGGATCACAATATTGCTGCCAAAGTCGCAGAGTTCACTGCCACATTTGAGAAGCAGGCTCTTGCCTTCAATATAATATCTCGCAAACGAGCTATGGGGGAATTTCGATCTGAGGAAAGGTTGATGGTTGAACAGGCTCTTCTCCAAGAAGAGAAGAAAGCCATGCTTGATTTGAGAGCGGAAATAGAATCTAGGGAGAAGGCTGGTCGGGAAGCTCATGAGGCCAAGTTGCGCATGGCAGCAATGGTTCAGGCGGAGCAAGCTCGAGCTGAATCGCAAGCACATGCTGAAATTATGGCTCGAGGACCTATAAGGGCAAATGCACTCGGGTCTCAAGGAGGCAACCTTCCAATTGGTCATGACATTGGAGAGCAGCCACAGGGTGTTAACCCTGATGAGATGATGAATGGATGGGGGAACAATGCACAGAGGGACGAGAAGGAGCCTTCTGAAGATTTCTTGAATGATGAAGAGACAGAAAATGGAGATACCGGCGTGCAGAACGACTGGCGCGAAGTTGGGGAGTTTGATTTGAACAGTAGATGAGTCATGAGGGGTGGTTATCTGCATTTGTTATCTGTCTATCTTCCTCCCATTTTATTGGTTTCTCTCTTGTTTATTTTTTTCTTCCCTCATTTGGAAAGGCTTAGGAGGACGTTTTCATTTTATTTAGCCTTATGTTACTTGTATTAATGTCTTGGCTAAGCAAGCAAATGAGGTGCACCGCGCAGGAGTTTATTTGCTTCTGGGAGCTGCTTGAGGCATACATTTATCATGTTAAATGTTATTTGTAAATACACTACATTGACAAATTCAAAGTAGTCATATAAGCAGCTGGGCTTTGAGTAATGAAATTCATGTTGTTTACATGGCAATAGGTGATTAATGTGAAAAATGAAGTATTAGTATTACCTACCATGCTATAACGCAGTAATCCAAGTAATGAATTAATATTTTTGGAAGAAAAATATGTGGCAAAGATGGAAATTGATTTCGTCAAATTACATATTTGGCTCTGTTCTTTGCATTTGAGTTTTCATAATATAAAATATAATGGTACAAAATGCAAAACTAACAAGGTTCTTGATTGAGTCCATCCTGCCTCCTCTAGGAGCATGTATGCCAAAATTCTTCATTTCCTTTATCATTTGGCCTTTCTTTGCTCAGTTGCATTTGCCTGTGTTTTGACTAGATAAACTTGTTAACTATATTATTTTCAAGGACAATACAATAAAATCTATTGACACATCATATCCCATCAATAAATTTGTACATTGGGTGAGACACTTGAATGCAGAAAAGTGACCAATCTAAACTTTTTTTCCCACTATATTGTCCCAAGACCAAAAAAGAAAAAGAAATCATGGGTACCATTAATAAAAAAGATAAAGAAAAGCAACAAAACAAAAACGGTTCTAACACTATTGAGAAAACTTGGTTTCTATTTTCTATTTGAAAGAAGGCACTCGCTAAGCAAGAGAAAAGTCAATTACAAACCAATATAATGGTGCCTACTGCTTTGCTTTTCCCTCCTATTTCTCTCTCACGCATAGCTCATTCTCATACATACAGATGCAGAAGCAAAGAACACATCATCAAACCATAAACTTCAAAGCCAAGGATAGTGGGAAAGAAAGGAGAAAAAGAGGCAATCTTTGTTAACCTCAAATCAAAGAAAGAAACGGGGGAAAACAAGCAAGAATGCACAAAACCTAAAAAGTACCTACAAAATATTTGGGAGCTGTGAATCCAATCTCTGCTGCAACTCCTTGATCTTCATTGAAAGCTCTGTCTTCTGCTCCTTGTAGCTCTGCAACAAGTATTCCTTTCCTTCTATCACTTCTTTTAACTCTCCTACTTCTCTCTTCAGCATCTCAATTCTCTCCCCATCCCCCCTTCCCTTTTCAGGGGAGCCCGAGTTGCTTTCCCCATCAAGATACCCATTGGCATGGCCGTTCCTTATGTCAGGTGGCCAAGCTGTAACTGTTGTAGTCTTCTCATTCATGCTGACATGTCCTACACAATGATCTGCAATTGCTTTCCTCAGCCTTTGGATTTCTCTCTCGGAGTCAAACAAGTCTCTGTTTGACGCATCCAGTTGTGCTTGTAAATGACTTGAGTGTGCCACTTGAGCATTCAGTGAATTCTGCAGCTCCATAATCTGGTCCTGCATCTCCAAAATCATATCATCTCTTCTCTTCAATTGTTGCCTTAGTTTCTGTATCACTTCCCGTTTGCTGAATATGTCAGAGCCTGATTCAGAGACACATGGTGAATCTGAGCAGTTAGAATGATGGAATGGCTTTGGAGGTAACTCAAGGCGATCAGGAGATGATGCCCACATAACACCATTATCCTTGTTGAACTCAGACATGGGAACTGTCACCAGAGGGAGAGCAACTTCAGATTCGGGCAGCATCTGGCCATTTGGTGGGTGCTTCTCCCCTATGCTTTCAGTGCCTGTTTTAAACCCAAACTTAAATAAGAAACTAACAGGCAAAGGAAAATATTAAAACACCCACGCTTTAGCTATTACTATCCAAACAAACAAATCATTAGAGTATGAATCTAGAACTAGCCAAAGAAAAATTTACTGATGAATGGGAAGAACTCAAGTGCTATAGCAAACTCCAAGAGGCCCTTGTCTTGCAAGCATATTGTTAGCAATGGAAATAAAAATACCAACCTCAACATTTCAAAATTATGTTGTTCTAACTTCTTGGTTTTTCTAAATTACCTGTGTTAGACACATATCAACACCTCAGGGCTCAAAGTTGGTATCATTAAAAATTTGGAAAAACTGAAGCTGCCAAGTATTTGTACTGGAAAGCAAGCAATTCAAGATAATGGAGAATCTGTAAAAGCTCTGTCCTGAAGGTAAATGGGACATTGTTTCTTCCCCTTCCGGCCAATATATGACTACTAACACTGAAAAAAGACGTTTTTTTCTTCACTTTCATTTCCAATCACATGCTCCCTTAAGGTTTGACCGCTATTCATCTTTGCCTCCTCGACCAAAAGAATAGCGCAAACAGGAACACTGAATGCTAATTAGCAACCACATTGATGAGATATTCCATGTCTCACCACTATGAACTTCTGATGATGTCCTATTTCCCCCTACTCGCCGCATCTATCTCTCTCCCCCCCAACCCCCTTTATCCCCAAAGGAAAAGAGAAAAATATCAGGCTTTCATGCCAGTGTTCCCAGTTAAAATCCCCACCCCACTCCAAAGATCCAAAGTACAGAATAGAAAGAAAAAAACCTAAAGCAGTTGCTTTTATATATAACCTTTGGACAGCTCAAATTACAAAAAAGCCACATCACACCTGAAATGCAGTTGAAACAACCATCTTCTTCTTGGGTAAACGAGAACATATTTGAATGTAAACGGCAACCTGATAATCTCCTCCTGTCAGAAGTTCCATGCCCTGTAACAAACTCTGAATTAAGCAGCAGTTACATATTCAATACAATTATTGGAGCAGTAGATATTAGTATACCTTTCAAGCTAGTAGTAGCATTGTCCTTTTGCTTTGTGTCAAGTGCCTGCTTCAGCTTGTAACCAAGGCGGATTGATAAGGTACTTAGTAAGGCACCACCAGCAATAAGAATCCAATTTGGCCCCTCACCCTGAAAATTTTTTGACTTCTGACCCCTAGATACCCGGCCACTTCTTGTATTCATTTTAAGAACAAATGAACGGTCAGAGCGGTAAACTCTGAATCATCCAAATATGACCTACAGTCACATGGCACCAAAATGCCATTACTATCCATGTTGAACAAAAATTAGGTGAAATAGCATCAAGACAGTGGGAAACTGTGCAGGGTCCACTATCTTCACAAGAAACAAAAGGTTCTTGTGAATTGAATGTGAACCAAAAACATTAATTTAAAAATACTTAAATTGAATGGCTTTTTATTTTGAATTAGATCTTTAAATAAGAAACCAATATCCACCCTCCAGACATGTCACAAACTTTATAAACATAATAGATTGTGGCATGGTAAAAGGGTATCCCTGGCTCTTAAAAGCATAAGCTTTGTCACAGATCATAAAACACATCCAAGGGTAGAATTAAAAAACCTTTCAATAATGTACACAATATTCCCATCATGCTATACTTATGCAACAACCTGACCAACAAACAATGCAATTAAGCTGCTCAACTTACAACAGAGCAGGTTGGCCTTGCTAAGCAAAATAAGGATATGTTTACTGCTATAAAAATGTTGAAAACGAAAATATAAGCATGTGGAACATCTTAAGCATTAGTCTGACACGTGCCAAACCCATATAATAATGCTTAAAGTTTTATAGTTCTCCCTGATTTAGGCAGCCAAGTAGTTTATGAACACTATATAATATCTTAAAAACAGATGAACTAGATGATGTACACCAAAAAAATCAGCATCCCACCAAAAATATACATGAGCAAGAACTCAGAGTAAGTTCATCATTTATAAAAGGACAATTCAAGCTCTATCATTTCGAATTGGTTATTGGATTTAATAATAAATCTTAAGAGATGTCAATCATCCAATCATAACAAAAGTAGACATGAAATGACGAACACTTATTTCATATTATCCTAAACTAAATGAAAGAAAAATCTAATTGTTCTAAACCAACTCATCCGTTACATAGAGTTTAGGTAAAAAAACTAAAATGCACCATTAAATAAGATGGAAAGAAGCAAAGGTAAATCAGTAGAGAGTGCATATGTGAGATTAAGTTAAGACCAATTTGCCTAAACGCTACTACGAAGCAAAAAAAGCATTCACATTTCTACAAACGGCGCAAACTTGTCTACATAAACTCCAATTTCTACACATTAATGAAATCGAAACTCCAAGTTCTAATACCAATAACATTATAAAATCCCAAGCTATCCATTTTTAAAACTTGAAAAAGGGTATTAACTTCTTTCATTAGCTCACATTTCTCTTAACACCGCCAATATTTGAGTTTGACGCTTAAAAACCTGTAACATTTTCATTATAATAACTGAACCAATTAAACATATAACACCCAAAAAATCCTAAGGCAACTAACTAAATGTTTAACCCCCTTTTTTTTTTCATTCTTCTCCTTCTCTTAGTTATTAATTCAAGAAAGAAAAAGCTTCCAAATCGTACAAAAACAAACTAGCATTACCTAAATAAAGAAAAACTGCAAAATGATCGAGCAATCTTAATCGCCAAAAACTCGATATCCATCAAAAGTAAACCAAAAGAAAAAATCGATGAGCCAAAAACACAAACCTCATTCAAGAAAAACTAGGGTTTCCTTCGACTGGATTTCTCCTGAAACTCCCCCACGGCGTCGTTTTCGACAAGTATTTCCCTCTGTCACTATTCACTCCCTCCCTTTCTCTGACCTCTCTAGAAATGACATGTAGAGAGGGTTTTTCAAATGGCGGCTTTTGGCCGATAGATGATTTTCATTCTTTCTTTTCTTTTTTTTTTCCCCTAGTTTTTGTTCAGTTAGAAAATAAGAATAATTTTCTAAAAAAGAAATAAAAAAAAAAGTAAAGCTAGGGAATTTTGCCACGTCAGAAAGACACGGGTCGGCTGTTACCTTCAATTGTTCCGTTTGTTTCTGTTGGAGTTGTTGCTTCCAAATTTTATTAATTGCAGAAAGAAAATCAAAAAAGAAAAGGACAAACCACTTGCCTCTGAACTCTGAAGGATTTGGCTGCTTTATTTCATAAAGGCAAAGTGATTGGATGAGTCTGTGGACCACCAACAGAGCCAAAAAAAAAAAAGAGAAAACAAAAATGAGTGTACTTCACTCCAAATATAAATTCTCCAACACGTAATGCGCATGTCTTCAAATTTGTTAATCACGACTAATTTATTTTGTGACAATTCAGATTTAACTTAAAATAATTACACTCTAAGATTTCTATTTTCTTTTTCTCAAAACTATATGTCAAAAAATTATTTAACGCATATTTTTTTCTTTTATTTTGGTGAACAGAACATACCACTTTAAGATACGTTGTAATAATTCACGAAATAAAATAATTATTTTATTAAAAAAATAAAAAATAACTATTAATAGTTTACTAATTATCTCCCACATTTAATCTTGATTTTTCAACAATCATTTATGAATTTTTTTTTTCTAAACTTTTCATGTATAATTGAAATTAAATATTTTATACTTAAAACGCATTACTAGTTAAGTTTTTCAAGAATTTTAAACAATTTATTAAGAAGAAAGAGACAGACAACAGCTAAAAATTGCACATTTTGCATTAGAACATAGACATATATCATATTTTGTATACTGTTAACGTTATTTTTTTTTTCTTTTTTTCCTCATTGTTATGATAAGCACAAGCAATAAAAAGCAAAAGATGAAAATGAGGTTATTGTCTTTTCTATCTTTTTGAGCGAGGTCTAAATTTAACAAGAAAATATCAAATAACAGAAAAACATCTTTAATATGGTGTTGTTAAACTTGATAATAATAATAATTGAAGTTATTATATTTATATTTTATTATTTATTATTGAATTAAATATTTAAGTATGTTATCAAGTAATTGACATTAACTTTATCTCCCAAAAATAAAATTAATGGCATTAATTAAGGTTAGAGCCCCCCAACCACAGATTCGGTGGAGGGAATGAGTTAAAGATATTTATTTTATGGTTTGCACTTTTGTCACTCACCACTCGAAAAGGGTTTTATTTTTTTTTCCCCCGGGCTTGCAGCCGCACTGATGGGTAGGTTGGTATGTGGTTATTTGTTGAGGAAATTTCTGGCTTTTCATTTACGGTGTGAGGGACATTTTCGTCTTTCAATTTTAAATGGAGGTAATTTCGGCCTTCATTATTAATGAAAACAGGTCGATAATTTTTTTTAAAAAATACTTCCAACTCATGGCATTGATTCTCAGTAACTCTCTAGGCTCTAGCTAGTGTGTGTCTGGTGAGGAATTAATTAATTTAGGATAGGGTTTCATTTGTTTTAATTTTGTATTAATCGGGTAGTCAAAATGGAAGGATTACAGCTTCCTTCGGCATTCATCTCATACCAAAATAATTTCTCGGGAGTTGAGGCGTCTTGTCCTTATACACCAAATTAGGAAACGAACCTTTTCCTTTTTTGGTTTGTTTTGTTTTCTTGCCTTCTTGATAAAACTACCCAAAATAATCCACAGTTCAACGAATCCTTATCCAAGATTGACAAATTGGCTGTTTCAGTCCATGTATATGCCTGCCTGCATATTTCAGCTTTGCCCGATCCCCATTATTTTTTTTTATTTGCAAAATTTCCATTTTTTTCCTTGTTCATTACGAATTTTCATACAAATTTCTTGCTGTTTCAGTCTCTACCCCTTTTTCCTTTCATCCTTTCTAAAATTTAGTGATTGCTTGGGTGTCGAATGGCTGAAAAAGTGATTATGTAATCCCCCAAGAGAAAAGAAACGAAAAGAAGTGGCTTTGTGGGTCAGACAAGGTTGAATATAAAAGCCTGAATCAAGATTTATTAACGATGAAAATTTTACAATTCAGCATACATTTTATCGGTTGATTGTTGCTATTCTAAGAGTAATCAACAGTTCCAGAAATGAGAGGAAACTGCAGCCTCCCTTATTTTTGTAAACTTGTAATGTAAACAGGGTGACAGACACCCTTACTCTGACCTGCAGTTGAAATATGAATGCAGTAAAATAATGGATTTTTCTCCTCCACCATCTACCAAGATTGAGCGCAGCAGCATCAATACACTCCAAACATTTGGTTATCATGCTGATTTACTCAGGTTTTTGGCAGGTAATGACAGCAAATTTGATCACGCCTTTCTTGTATCCTTCAATCATCACTGGCATCACCAATGCTCCTTTTATGGTTTTTAATCCTAATCAACTCAAAATAAACCAAAATTAAGAACAACAAAAGAAGTTCCCTTCCAAGTTTTAACCCCCAAAAAGACAGAGGGAGAGAGAAGAAGAAGAAAAACAAGGCTAAACGTTATTTCCCCAAAAGTGCAAGCATATGTGTGTGATGCGAGTATGGAACCAAACCTAGAAATCAACAAAACTGTTAAATTCTTCTTCCCTTCACTTCAAACAATTGTGATAAAGGAAAACTACCTTTATATACATATATCTAATTTACTCATATGCTCCTATCAGCTTGCTTAAAAGAGTAATTGTCAGGAATATTAAAAATTGCAAGTAATGCTAGGCTTCAGTACCACTACGCAGCAGCGATGTGAAACCCTTCCATGTCAATGCTGAGCGTATCACTGCTGGCCAAAATGGGGCAACATGCTGAGACCAATCAGCGGCCTTTATATCCTGCATTGGTTACAAGTGCAAAAGTTAACTGATTCCTCAATAAAGTGAGACTCAGAGACCTGATTGCTAAAAATACCTCATCCGCTCAGAGTTTTAGTCACTCTCAGTTGGGAAGATTAACTAGTTTATTTTCATCATACGTAAGTCAACTATTATATCTCATCAAAAGGTATACAAGCATTTGAATTGAATTGAATTGAATTGAATGAATCATCAAATTCGAGCAACGGTTTTAGCCTATTCAAGGAAGTAATTACCTGGAGAGATAGGGACTGAAGTAATTTGACATAATCAGCAGTCGAACACCACTCTGGTAAATAATAAGCATTACATATCCTGTTTAGCAGCTTTTTCTCCCACGGCTGCAAAGACTCTTCAGAGGGAAGGAGATCCCTGTGGCACCATGTCACTATTATTATTTTGCCACCAGGAGCTGCAACTCGCACCAACTCATTAACAAACTGCCAGTTTCGAAAGCAGAGAAGAAATTAACATACCATGCCATATTATTTTCAAAAAAAAAAAGAACATAACAAGTCATATACAATAACAAAAAATTGTGCTAATAGTAAATTCAAGCATGAATGCCAGAGTTCCATCCAGCTCGACAAATCAAACTTAAATGTAACATATTAATTGGCCAAACCTTAGCTTTGTCGGGCATGTGTTCTCCGCTTTCCATAGACCAAACTAGATCAAATTGCCCATCAGGGAATGGTTGCTTTAAGGCATCTGCAACTTGAAAAGAAACCTGCTAATAGGGCGCAGTGTTATATTAAGCATGTAGAAATATTGAGCCATCATTCCATCAAGAAAACTAAATATTTGCATAGATCACATACACGTTAGTGGCATGGAGAAAAAATTCACTTAACTGAAAACTATTATGAATTGATATTAATGTTGTGAATATAAACTTTCCTTATATATGGAAAGGAAAAGAAAAATAAAGGATTAAAATGTAGGGAACAGAAAGTTTTGCACATACTCTGTCTGCTAGTCCTTCAGCTTCAGCAAGAACATTGGCCCTTCCAGCTTGAACAGGGCTCAAAGTAATGCCTCGGCATTTTGCTCCATATTTCCTAGCTAGGTATCTAGAGCTGCCTCCTATCCCACACCCAACATCAACTATTGTCTTGGGCCGTTTTGCTGGGTCGTCTGAAAGCCAATTCAGAGGTAAAATCAATTATTAGAAGTTCATCTTCATTCATTTCAGCCAAGACGGACCTAGGGCCATCTGTAGATCCAAAAATTTTCACATCTACAATAATTCCTTTTGCTTGAAACATCCTATTTTTCACTTCAACAAATACCAATGAAGGTAGACCGTATGCTAGACCTATGCATCCATTTTGAACTCAAACTATCATTAAACTAAATTCATCAAGGGGAAAAATATTAACAGAGATTAAATACTCTCTCCAGTGCCATTGTTGCCATGATCTAAGTTTTACCAACACAAAAAAATCTGCATGTACAGGATGGAGCAATCATGCCACGGTAAAGAAACATAACTCCAAAACTAATGCAAAATGTCAAATTAAGACCATCAATTAAGGCTACAATTGGTTGTTACATTCACTGCTTACCTTTTCTTATTTATTACATTTGCTTTCAAAAAGTTACAGAAAATCAAAATTATAGTATTTGATTTAAAAAAAAAAAGCAAATGACTAAAATACAATATCGATTTTAACATGATTATTGCATATAAAAGTAAAATCTTTCATGTTGTTCTCCCAAAGAAAATTTTATTTTAATTTTTAAAATCTTCCAAACATGTTTTTTACTATTTACTGTCAACAATAAGAATTAAATCATATCAAAGATGGGTATATGTTAAAAAGTCAATTCCTTTGGTAAAATAAATTCACCTAAAACCCCAAAAAAAAAAACATATTTGAAATGGTAAAAAGGATACGTTCAATTTGAGCCAATCTAAAGGGAGACAATCAATTAAAATTTGCACCCAAATAGAAATAGTACTTCATAGCCAATTCGGCCACAGAGTTAAAAGAGCACGACCCTGGGATGGCCCACCCGTAGATCGACATGTCAAATCCGAAAACATATTTGCCTAACGATCCAATCAATTTTGCTGCGGTCAAAGACTCACTTACCCGATAGGTTTTAATAAACAGAGATAATGAATGATGTACTCTATTCACGAAAGAGAATGTAAGAAATTAATTTATTTATCCAAAAAAGCATAAATAATTCAAAAATATAAGGAAACAATTAATTCACGAGAATATTTCCCAAATCCATTAGAGGTTCGATCAATTAAATTTTAGACAAATATTTACAAAAAGTATGAACCGTATACATGTTTTACTTACAGTAATTTTTTCTTTGCAAAAAGGTTGAATAATTATTTTTCTTTTAATTAATTCCTCATAAATAGCTGTCACTCGTCACCAGTGTTTAGGTTCTTTTCTTGAGGTCCAGATGCTGACATCATCAGTTTTCACGAAAAAACGCTAAAATCCAACAACAAAACCAGCTGTCCAATAGAAAACCGACGCGTCTATAAAAGTACTAAACAACGAACCCGATATTCCGGCGAAACGGAGCGATTCTTCGATCATTCTGATCTGGGCGGATCGATTATCCGAACCCGAAACGTTGGAATCCGGGTCATAAAAGCCATGGTGCATATGGTCACCCCATATGTCTTCCCAAAGCCCAGACGACTCGTCGTAAAACTCCGCTATCCCATCGCGCAACACACTTCCGTCGGACGTGGTCGAGGCAGCCGCGTTCACACGTATGGACATGAAGCGTGCGGGGGATTGGCAGGTGCGGGAGGAGGAGAACGAAACAGAAGGGCGTCGTACAGGAGGGCGTTGGCACGCGCGAGGGAAGTAGGGGAGTGGTGAGTAGGAAGCTTGGAAAGCGGAAGTCATTTATTTATAGGTAAAGTCGTCCTTGTTCAGTTATGGTGGTGGCAGTTGGGTGATTTCAGGAGTGTTGGAAGGGTACAAAGGAGAAGAGCTTTGGGGAAAGGAGTGGGGCGTCGGAATCGAGGAAACGGCGGACAGTGTGGACGAATGGAAAGAAAGGAAATGGAATTATGTTGTACAGCATGTGGCGAATGGAATAGTGAGGTTTAGGGGGATTTTCTGTTTTTGATGTGCTTATTTTTCCACCCATTTTGGATCGAAATTACTTTTTTTTAGAAATATTAAAAACTTCAAAAATATCAGATTGCTTTTAAACCATTATTTTTTTAGCTTCTTTTTTGTGAAATCACATGAAATTATAATTATAATCAAATATTATATTTCATATAAGAAACCATTTAAAATATAAACTAATTAACAAATCAACATATAATTAAATAAATTTCACATAAAATTAAACCAAGCTCACATATGATGACACTTGAATTTCATCCCTTCAATACATTAAGCAAAAATCTTTGAAAGCATGTCAATATTCCTACTTTCATTTGGCAACGTAACCATGCCTCATCGTACAAAATAGTTAATAATGTTGTACAAAGGAGGGAGATTTAAAAGTGAAAGGTACTGTTTGATAAATTGGAAAAAAAATCAATTCCAAAAAAATTAAGTGCTTAATTTTTAGTTTCCAAAATTTTAAATATTGAGTTTGTCATATAAAATTTGTTTGGTATGCAACTGAAAATTAAATATTGGGTAGATTAATTTTTATTGAATCATTTGTAATATATATCTGTTTTTATAAGTATTTTGCACTGAAAATGGTATTAATTTTTCTTTAAATAAAATTGACTTAATACATACATTAATAAATTAATAATGTCAATATCACTGCCTAAGTTTGAATTAGGAAATATTAAATGCCACCACCTCTATACACGGGGTATCTATTATGTAAGGTCCCACACCCCAACAACATTATATGTGGAAAATAGTTTGAAAATTTTATCAAAATCATAAGATTGAGATATTAATTATAAATTAGGGGTAAATAAATAAAATTTTTATCTACTAAATCAAAACCCTCACGGTCATCACATATAGTATAGCTAGTAACGAAACGCAATAAAATAATTAATATGATTAAACTCATAACCAAAAATAAACTAAATTGGACACATAAGACAAACATGTAACTAAATACTTTCATTAATGAGATTATAAAGTACACATATTAATTAAATACTATTAAAATAGCAACAGCTAGAAACTAATTTCCAATTAAAAGTGTATTTGATGAGAATAAAAAAATTGGGAGTAAAATTTTCTAAAACCATTATTGGTAAATTTGCCAAAAAAATATATAAAAATAAAAATAGCACAAGAGTAGCATGATTTTGATATTGATTGAAAAAAAAAACAAACCGTGTCAAGTCGTGCCAAAGAACATACCATGTGAAAAGGGGTGACACTCAATCTTTTCTATCATTATATATAAAAATAAATATTCAAAGTAATTATTATATTTTGAAAATTAAAAATTTATTGAAAAATTTTAAGACTTAAAGTTAAAGATAATAACAATAATTAATGGCCAGAAAACGAACTTAGATATGATAAGGTGCTGCAAGCTGACCGGATTGCAAGTTTCCTGTAGAACTTGCACACTTGTGACGTTGACGGTTGAGTGTGGTGACTGCTTACACACCCGTCAAAATATCTCCCATCAATCTTTCACAAAAAAACAAAAGAAAAGTGGGCAATTTGAGCTACAGCAAACTTATAATATAAATAAATAAATATATATATATATACACATACAAAAATGATATAAAATTAATGTTATCGTATTATATATAAGTGTGCGCTCACATGCACGAGATTTAACATAATAATAACTAAAAATATATTATCTATTGAAAGAAAAAACCTTATACAATATTCTAAGAACAAAAAAGAAGAAGAGATATTTGGACTAGCAAAATGAATATATGCATAGGCCATGCAGTGAGGGTCGATCGTATCTTTTCTACTGTTAAAAATATTATCACATTTATTGTAAGACAGTATGATTATATTGAGTAAGGTTATTGTCTGGTAGGAAATATTGGCTGCCATAATTAATATTAATGCATGGCATCATGGCAACCACCTCTAGATAGCATATTCTAATTTCACCTTTAAGAAATAAATAACATATGAGAGATTAATGAGATTGGAATATTGGACTTCAATCATTTTTGAATTGTTATTTTTCATATCTCATGACACAATATTATATGTATATTAAGATTACTAAATATATTATATGATTTTAGGTGAATTAATTACTGAATGAATTATACATCCACATCCTAAACATTAAATTTGTTTCTAAAGAGAATTATAATGGTTAAAATTTAAACATTATTTTGGGGATTTAAAAAAATTAGATTTTAAGATATACGAGACATAATTTGCAAGATAAATAAAAATTATTTTACATTATATACGTAACTTAAGATCTATAAATATCAAAAAAGAATTGGTAATCATTTAAAATTTTGATTATTTATATGTGATGATAATCAGCTGATTTGATGCAGCACTTGGATGACTGTGAAA
>NW_017234807.1:0-1767 GCF_000208745.1 Theobroma cacao
ATTAAATATGTGGAAATTAGTGTTCTAATAAATTGCATATGATAGAAAGCTAGTTTGTAAGTTGTAGTTTTCATGATCATAAAATATATAAGGATTATTAATATATGGACATACACTTGGAGTTATAAATTACAAGTTTGGAGTATTTAAGATATGATTAAATGGAGTTAGCATTAGACAAGGCATGTAAATCTTCTAATTAAATTCTGTGGAGTGTGCATGATAGTAGAATGGAGGAATATAGTGCCGTGATACTATATGGTGAAGTTACTATACAACATGGAAAGAGTATTCTAAATTAGGATTTATTGATTGATGATAAGTGATGGGCAATTTGATGATACATGTAGCTATGAATAAATTTGGAGATTTTTGCTTGAGCAAACTCGTACTAATGTTATGGTAAAGATATATGAATGTTAATGGCAAAATAAATACATTAAATCAATGTTCTGATCGTACACTTGTGATAGAAAGTTAGTCTTGCTAATTGTGGTATAGACTCAGAGGGAAGCCACAAGATTATGAATAGTTGAGGTGGTAGCTTTAAGGGCGGAAGAGTTGCTGGGATAAAGTGAATTCAAATAGTTGCAACGCCATAGTACTGACTATCAAACGCTGTCGCGTTAAGAACCCCTAATGGCTAGAAAGCAAGAGTAAATTATGAGCGGCATAAAGATGAAACTCACGAGTTGAAATATGGTTATTGGTTTTGATGCTAAGCTTTGTTGTTTGGAGTCTTCAGTGCATTAGGGAGGTATTAAGATAAAGATGATGAGTGAAATTGCAGAGTTTCTTTATTGCCTTGTATATGGGCAGGTAAGAGAAAGAAAAGTTAGAGAGTTTTTGAGATGGCTACATAAAATAAAAAAAAAATTTACATGTGGAGTGTTAAAAGGAATAATATGTTGACTAAAGTCAAAGCTTAAGGAATAAAGTGCATCTTGTAAAAGGTTAAAGAGGAAGTGAGGGAAAGGTTAGCTGAATATGTGAGATGTTGATAAGAGATGACAATACCAAGTGATAAATGTGTGAATAAAGATTTCAAGAATGATATAGCAAATGAGTTTATATAGAATATTGTTACGAGAATTTACTAATCTTGTTTTGACCTTGTTGAAAGGAAAGGATTAGTGACAACACAAGTAAACTAGGTGACATGCTAGAAACTCTTAGGAGATAAATTGAAACATGAGTAGTTGGGCATACCTTTATGGAGATGATATATTTGAAGTATGAAAGAGAAAATAACTGATTAGGTGTTTCAAGAATATTTAAATACCTTTGAGGAAGAATTATAAATTATACGATATGAGTATAAGATGTGTGATTTTGAAACTTGCTGAGGAGTCAAATGGCTAAGTCACGAGTTAAGTAATCATCTATTGTGAGACATAAGTTTAAGATAGATATTCCCAAGGAAATACTTAAGAGAAGTTTTGCTCTGAACCTCGTTAAAGCAAGCACTAAGTTATGTGATTATAAAAAGGAAGCTGTAAGCTGAGAGTGATATTAGTATTAATATTGAAAAATACTTGAGGAGAATCTAGTTTCAAGTTTTACAATTTCAAGTACAATTTATAAATTGGTTAAGGAAGAATGATGTTATGTTCATATGAAATAGTGGAACAAAGTGTCACGACCCGGAACTCCCCATCGGGCCTGTGACAACCGCCGCGAGGCCTCGACAGACATTCTTCACCCTGAATGTCGATTGAAACCTCGCAAGGCTTAGCATCAACTTTCGCATCTCCCCGGTGAGCAACA
>NW_017234807.1:4875-10388 GCF_000208745.1 Theobroma cacao
CTTCTTGATTGACTTCGACATCCGGCTAAATATTAATATTTTAATATTATTTTATTAATAAAATATTATTTTATTCTAAAAATTTTATCTTGTCTCCTTGGTACCAAAAATACCTTATTATGCCTCACTTGACTTCCAAATCGCCTTTTATCTCACAAATTCTCCTCCGATAAAATTATTATTATTTTATTATTATTTTCTCACTTGCGAAACATTTTATCCTAAACTACTCCTTTCGTCTTTTATCACTTCTAAACATTTTAATTGACCTCAATTTGCATTCGATCAACTTTATTTATCACCATATCAAAGGATGGGGTATTTCACAAAGGATGATAGAAGTTAACCTTGAAAATGAAGTCAGATAATGAAACTTTCCTAATATATTATGGAAATTGGAATTCGAAAATGCTTGAGGCATACATGATTCAAATGAGTTTGAGTCTTAAGTGACAAATCAATATCGTAATGCAAGAAAGATACAAGGTAATGTAGAAGCATGAAGGATAATGAAGGAAAAAGGATGACTCTTAGGAATTGTGGTATTGCATAAGATGCAATTATCAAGTTAAGATAAATCTTTGAGGCATCAATAAGATTATAAAGCATACACGCATAATAGATTATAATTCAATGGAGGTGACATTGTGATGCAATGATATCTATTACAAGGAAACTTAAGCATATGGTTGGAAATGATATGAATGATATGAAGTTGTACGCAAGTATAATAAGAAGGTTGACATGCACTATAAGAATTATTATATTGAAACTAGGATTGGGATGTGGATGAATAAAAGGGAATGTAGTCCAAGGCATGTGAACACATGGATCCCTATACATAATGAGAGATGTTGACATTTGAAAATGCATGTACATATGTATATACGAAATTGATAATTTTACTAACTAAAGTGAAGAATGGTTCTCAGTAATTGGGAGATTTTGAAATAGTGTCCAGAGAGGTCAGTGAGCTAAAGTGTTAACAGACATGCAATGAACGATTAAAGTTATGAGTGACTTTGAAGGTAAACCTTGGATTGTTTAAGTTCTTAATATAACTCTATTAAAGGAAGGGTATGGACCAGTATAAGATGGATGAATCAAGGTTGAGAAATTTGGCAAAGAGCAAATTAATAAAATGATGATTAAATATACATAAGTAAGTATGATATGTGATCGAAATCGGTATAACTGAGATGAAGTTATGGTTCAAATTTAATAAGGGTGATAAAGGTATGCTTGGTGACTCGATATAAGAAATCATGATTGTGAAAGGTTGTCACGACCCGGAACCTCCCTTGGGCCCATGACAATCGTCGCAATGTCCTGATTGATACTCATTACCCGGAATACCAATCGGAACCCCACAAGGCTTACATATCAGTTTTAAACCATTTCCAGTCGTTTTCGGCTCAAGTAAATCAAAAGACAAAAATATAGCATTTTTATATAAAACAATATTTATAGAAACACGTGTAAGTAATCTTTTGTAACTTAGAAGTAAAATAAATTCATACATACAATAATTTACAAAGTTATAATGCACAATAATAATTATAATGACAAGTGGCCCATAAATACACCAAGTGTTGGTGATAGTAACCTACTGTCTGTGAAATAGAGGGGTCAACTAGAATCCTCGACAAAATCAGTATCTACAAGCTACCACAGGCTTGAAATATTTGAAAAAGAGGTGGTTGAGATTTCGCAATCCCAATGAGTAAACAGACATTATCATAAATATCTAAAGACGAGTAAAATGGAGGCAAGTTTAAACAATAAATTACAAACCATTTCATAAGATTTTCAATTTATTTCTTAAACCATAAAATATTTGTAATTTACCAAAACAGTTGTTAAGGCTTCTGACTTTTATTAAAAACAAGGTTCAAGCCAAAACTAATCCTCGGGGATACCTTGGCCGAGGCATCTAACCGAGTCTGCCAAGGTTGTTAAGATATTTACATGTGAAACACATTTTTATTTTTAAAACAAGCCGTTCTTGGCGTTGGCCGAATTACACATTCACGTGGGGGTTGGATGTGAAGTGAGCTCTAATACTACCCCGAGAGTTACCCTCCTCGCCTCTACTACCGGAGTAACTATATAACTGGGTTTACGGTGCCCTTCTAATAGACAGTCCACGAAAACCGGTCACTGTAGTGACTAAACCCACCAATTTTAATAAAATTTCGACAGTATAACGTGACTTTTATTTATTTACCCAGCCTGCATAGTAAAAGTAGATTAAATAAATTCCCAATGCAATTATAACATATAGCCACATATACTCATATATCATAAGCCATTCATAGGAAAATATATAATTCAAAATAATTGGTAGCCTCCAATTACTCAATTTCATAATCAACACAATATATTTTTATTTGTCACATTTATTTCTAAAACATCAAAAATCCCATTTTAATCTCATTTTCATTTCATAAAATCCATGAAGAGCATTTAAAAATAAACTCTAGATAATTTACAATAATAATAGGTTTACTCACCGTTTGTACAAACTAATTGCTTTTTAGGTGCTTCGATCACTATTTGTCGGGTACGACTTCCTTGCCTTTACCAGAAGGCTCTCCTCCTAAACACATTGCAAAATTTACCCAATTCACCATAATGATGCTAAATCACTATATAATTGACTTAAATCCTATACTAATGCATGGTATAAAATGCAATAGCCTAAAACGGCTTAAATGCGGTATTAACTTATTTTTGGTACTTTACTTGATAAATTGCTAACGCGCTCCATTTTAGCTCTAAATTGTCTCATTTTCTCTCCAACATTTCTAACCATTAAATATCAGCCAATAACGTTCTAAAATCACCAAAATCAGCTCACTTTCCTCCTTGGAAAATTCGGCCAAAAATGGGACATTAATTCGGTAAATCTTCCATTTGTTTTTCTATCACATTTAACCATTTTTCATCATTTTCTCTTTATTTCTCTTAGAATAAAAATCAGTTCATCATCATTGAACATTCAGCCAAGGGTGGGTATTGTGAAAATTTCATGCTTTCTTGCCCAATTTGTTTTCTATACACATTTAACTAACTAAAACTATCAATTTAACTAAAAATCAAAACATAAAAATTTCAAATTCCTCACCCTTGAATTTTGTCCAGCCCTTGATATCACTTTTTGATCTCTCTCCTCAAGCATGCTAAATGGAAACAAAGGCATAAGAAAGGTAGAAATCAAGCTAAAGTAAAAAAATCTTACCGTTAGATGCGTAAACGGTTGAAAAACGTGATTTTCCCTTTGAATTTTCTAGTTTTCCTTTGGTTTTTCTCTTTTCTTCCTTTCCTCTCTATTTTCTATCTTGTTCTCTCCTTATGGCCGGCCATCACCTGATGTGGGGTTTAAATGGGCTGATTTTCCTTTAAAATAATATTAAATAATTAAAAAATATCATGTGTCACTTTCCCATTGGCCTGTTTTTAAAATTTCATCCTTTAAACTTCAATTTTTCACCACTTAAAGTACCATAGTTATTCATACCAAAAATAAATAAATCATATGATTTTGACAAGTTTTGGGTGGTGAAAATTACGGTTTTTACCCCGAGGTGACAAAATTACTGTTTTGCCTCTATGTTTCGAAAATTGCCGGAATTGAAATTTTTCACTTCCTATCATTAAATTATACTCCAAATAGTTAATCTTGGTCAAAAATTTCACTCCATGATCAAATTATTATCTTAAGTGGTAAAATAACGATTTTGCCCCTGAACATCAAAATTTTCAATTTTTTTCCAAATGAACCCTCGAACTCTGAACAATCATTTTTAGTCATTCCTGGACTGTAAAATATTAAATTTCATCCTACGATTCCTATTTGAACTAGTTCGAGGTTAAATCAACTCAAGTGCACCGTTAGGTACAATACAGAGTTTCGTCTATTCTTAGAACTTTCCTAGCGTAATAACATGTTACTTAGTGCATGTATGTCATGACATGTGTTTATAGGGTCGGGTTTTACAAAAGTACTGTTGATCTGACTTCAAATGATGATAATTGCCATAAATAAAACATTTAATTGAACTGAAGGTGAACGAGGTAGATAAATTGAATGTCCCTATAGAAGGAAAAAGGAATAGGATCATAGAAGGAGATTGATAACGCAACATCGACGTGAATTCGAGGATGAATTCTAATTAAGTGGGGGAGTTTGAAATGCCCCATACTTTGATATGGTGATAAATAAAGTTGGTCGGATGCAAATTGAGGCCAATTATAATGTCTAAACGTGATGGAAGATGAAAGGAGTAGTTTAGGATAAAATGATCCGTAAACGAGAAGATAATAATAAAATAATAATATTTATTCAGAGAAGAATTTGTGAGATAAAAGAGTGATTCGGAGGTCAAGTGAGGCATAATAAGGAACTTTGGGAACCAAAGAGATAAGATAAAATTTTTAGAATAAAATAATATTTTATTAATAAAATAATATTAAAATATTAATATTTAGCCAGATGTCGAAATCAGTCACGAAGAAGGATCATATGGTTGATCCAAGTGGAGGAGAAGATGACAAGCCCAACTTTATATAATATTTGCCATGACATACATGTGCTGGAAAGCATGTTTGCATGCTAGGAGAGTGCCGAAGAATTTACAAAAATCGGTATTGTACCTAAAGGTACAACAAAGTTGATTTAAGCATCGAACTAGATCAAATAGAGATTTTAGGGTGAAATTGAGAATATTAAATCCCAGAATGCTTTAATATGGTGATTTGGAGTTCGAGGATCAATTTGGAGTCAAACCAAAATTTTCACTATCCAGGGGCAAAATGGTCATTTGCGACCTGGGGACAAAATGAAAATTTTTAGAAAAGATTTGTTTGGCCCCATTTGACTTATTGGAGTATGATTTGAGGTTAAGAAGTGAAACAAATTTATTCTTGGTATTTTTTTGAACATAGGGGTAAAAAGGTAATTTTGCCACCCCAGAGGCAAAACAGTAATTTTCCACCACCAGGCCATTTTTTCAGTACATGGTCTTCCCTTATCCTCATTTTGACCATTGAATAATTATGTGGTAGAGATAAAAAGGATTAAATTTTTTAAAGTTTTAAAAATAGACCAATGGAAACATGCCACATGTCAAGCAAGAATATTTTATTATTTTCCATTAAAATCAGCCCATATTTATCCCATTTTCTCTTCATATGGCTGGCCATAGTAAGAACAAAGAGAGGAAAGGAAAAACACAAAACCTAGGTGGGAAAATTGAAGAAAAAGTGTGGGATTTCAAGGAATCAAGCAATCAAAGGTAAAACTTCTTGATTTTGACTTGTGATCTACCTTTCCCATGCTCTTCTCCTTATTTTCCATGGTTAGATTTCATGTTTTCATGGTGAATTCATGGCTGCCCAAATGGGTATGGAGAGAGAATGAAGTTAGATTGATTTGATTTTAAGTTATGTTAGTGTTTTTAGTTAGTTTAGCATATTTAGAAACAAAACAACATGAAAAGAATTCATTTTCC
>NW_017234807.1:11028-18777 GCF_000208745.1 Theobroma cacao
ATGGCTTATGTTACATTGTTATTGTGTTGGCATGACTGGTTGGGTTGTGTTTTATGAATTGTATGAATTGTTTTATTTTACCCTTGCAGGCTGAGTAGTAAGATATTAGGCCTGTCATGCTGCTAAAATTTTATTGTATGGTGGGTTTAGCTTACTGCAGTGGGCGGGTTTTCGTAGACTAGCCTATTAGAGGGGCACGGTAAACCCCGTTATATTTTACCTCGGTTGGAGAGGCGAGTAGGGTAACTCCCGAGGTATAACTTTTAGAGTTCACTTCACGCCGAACCACCTCGTGATAATGAACTCTGTTAATGCCAAGGAATGGCTATATTTTCAAAATAAAGCATGATTTATGTGTTCATCACTTTTTAACAGTCTTGGCGGACTCGATTGGGATAGGTCTCAATCAAGGTATCCTTGATAATTGAGTATGATAATGATTTTGGCACGAGCCAAAGTTTTAAGAAGTTCATAAGCCATACTGATTACTTGATTTAAATAAATTAATTTCATTTGGTTGAAATAAGTCGAAAGATGATAAATTATAGTTTGATGAAATATTTTAATAGTCTCCTTTTACTTGCCTTTAGATATTTTAAATGATATTTGTTTACTCACTGGGATTATATAATCTCAACACCCTCATTTCCACCAATTTCAAGCTCAGGATAGTCGGTAGATAGCTCATTTCATCGAGGATTACAATTAGACTGGCATCCTCAAAATATGTAGGTTTATCTCTCTAGATACTTTTAGTCGTTTGTGGGCCCACGTGTCACTGCAAATTTAATTTTATACTTTGATTATCTGTATTACAATATATATGAATTTATTTTACTTTTACGCTGTAAAAATTATTTATGCAGTGTTCTTAAAATATTGTTTTATGAGAAAATTGAATATTTTATTCAATATTTTTATTTTATACTAATAGTCATAATTTCATTTTAAACGAATGTTATAGACATTCAAAATTATTTTTGACTATGAAATATGTGTTTTCCACTTACATACTACATTTTTAACCGATTTTGAGATTTTTGAGAAAAATGACTAAAATGCTCCTGTGAGACAAAATTTTCGTTTTATCTGTTTTAATCTTGAAATAGCTCAAAATCTTTTAGAACATAATATTTGGCAATAGTTACTCATTGGGGAAAACGAGAAACTGATATTAAGCCTTGCAGGATTTCGGATGGCATTCCGAGAGATAAGTGCCTATCGGGACACCGCGGCGGTTGTCACGACCTGGAAAGGAGTTCTGGGTCGTGACAGACTTAATTATGTAAGTTGATGAATAAATATTGAACAAATTTCCAGGGTTGGGATATCGGACAGCACAAGACTAAAGTCAGCAATGGTAATTGACCTTTGCATTTCAATAATTTTCATGGCTAAATCATACATGAGTCTTCCACCACATGCATGGGTCTTTCCTTCATTAATTAATCCTAGAGAGGGGGGCTATGAATGTTACAGTCCACATGGAGAACATTCTCCCCCTTGCTGCAAGAAATTCTATCTCAATCATAAAATAATGACAGACTCGAAACTTGGTGTCAAGAACAAGAAGCTTCAAGTCAACAAACTAATTTTAAAATTTAAATGAATAAGAACGAACATAACGTCTAAAAAATTTCTAAACTATTTAAAAATTAAATAAATTTTTATATTTTTATTACATTCAATAAAACTTTTATATTTTTAATTTTGAGTCAAATAGGCTATTGTACTTTTATTTTGAGTCCAACAAACCTTTATAACTAATTATTGACTTAGTCAAAATGTTAATCTTACAGCAGGAGTTAATGTTACATGTTAGTATATCTTAATTGATCATGATATGATATATTAATATATCATAATTCATAATGACGTAACATGTTGAATTGACATGATAACATGACCATATGACAATTTTTACTCTCCACATCAATGCTATGTCAATGTCATATATATATAAAATAACAAGTGACATTTTGACTAATGGTAACTAGTTAATCATTAGTCATAAGGGCTTATTTGACCCAAAATAAAAATACAAGTCTTAAATGTAATAAAAAAATATGAACTTATTTAAATATTCTTGAATAATTTAAGGGTTTTTTTTTTAAATATTATACCTTGCTACTTCATGTCTTCATCTACCAACTATTAAAATAGAATTGGTATTTCTCAGGTCATTGTCTTAAATCTTTCGAGCATGGGTCGTAGGAGAACTATATCTCCACAACTCAGAATTTTCTCTTTCCTATTTCCATGGCTAAATCATGCAAAGAATTAACACCCTAACAAAATCTGTCATACGTGTGGGTCCTTTGAATGTAGAAAAGTTGAAACCTATTTAAGCAAAGCTTAATTTCTCTTCTAATTATCCTAGCGTTCCATCAAATATGAGTTTCCTTTGTCCTACTCTTTGCTTAATGCTTGATATACGTCCCGCACCCATGGACAATATCAAATTTCATTTTCTTTGGATCTTGCTAATGCAATGTTTCCTAATTGGCTTCACTATGAGCATGACTTTGCGTAATCTCACCACAGATCAGTCTACACTTCTTGAATTCAAAGACCAAATCCTTGATTCTCACAATGTCTTTGCCAGTAATTGGTCCATCACTAGCTCAGTCTGTCATTGGGTTGGTATTTCCTGCAGTGCCCGCCATGGAAGAGTCTCTGTCTTGGATCTTTCACACATGGGCCTTGAAGGAACTATTGCTCCACACTTAGGAAATCTCTCGTTCCTAGTCTCACTTAACTTGAGCGGCAATAATTTCCATGGCTATCTACCCAAAGAATTGGCCAAATTGCGTCGCTTGAAACTCCTTGATCAAAGTTACAATGCTTTTGATGGGGACATTCCTTTATGGTTTGGAGCTTTACATAAAATTAAATATTTGATCCTCAGCAACAATAATTTCACAGGTACAATTCCTCTAACTCTTGCCAACATGTCGAACTTGGAGACCTTGGACTTGGGGGCACAATTTGGTTCAAGGAAAAATTCCATACGAGATCGGTGATCTTCAAAAGCTGAAGATGTTTCGAGTACCATACAACCAACTTTTTGGCTCCATATCGTCAAGCATCTTCAATATATCTTCATTGCAGTTGATTATTTTGACAAATAATACTCTATCTGGTAATTTCCTTAAGCTTAAGATTTAAGATTTTTTAATTTTTGGTTTAAAACTCTTATAGAAGTTATATATGTTAATTCTTATTATAATTGAAAAGTACTTTTTACTTCTAATTAATAAAAAAATACAAAAGAAAATTTGAATAAGAATTTTTATTTATAATAAAGGTATACTATAATAGTCTTACATAGTAAAATTTGTTTTGTAAAAGTTTATTTGCGTGTACGATTTTCAAAATTTATCTCCATCGCTTCAATGCTAAAATTAGTCAAATTTTAAATCAATTATTTTTAAATATAACAAATTTTTATAGTTTATTAATATTAAAACTTAAAAGATAACCTATAATAATAAATATTTAATAGGGGTTTTTACATACACTCTTAATAAAAATTTATGAAATTATTTAGAAAATTTTATTATTTCAAATTCATCATTTTTTATTTAATTTTTTCACTTGACTTTATTTATTTTTTATTTTCAAATGACAAAAAGATTTTTAATTTTATTTATCTTTATTTTAAAACTTATATTTTAAGCTAATATTTTAGTTTTCATTATTCTTTATTGAAGATCCAAGTTTTGGTTTAAAATTCTTACTACAAGAAGTTATAATTGTGCACTGTTTAATGAAAAATTTATGTGTGCGTCATTTTTTACAATGGAATAACTAAAAATTCATTTGTGCAACAATTTTTTTTTTGTGGAATAACTCAAACTTGTATTTTTCTTTTCATTTAAGGTAAATTACCATGCATGAACTTGGATTCAAATCTTGAGATGCTTTACTTAGAAGGTAATTATCTCAGTGGAAATATTTCAGATTGTATCTCTAATGCTTCAAAGCTCAAAATTCTAAGATTGAATCAAAACTTGTTCTCTGGTCTTATTCCAAATACACTTGGCAATTTAAGTTTCCTTAAGGAGGTATACCTTTAGTTGAACCATTTAACCACCAAAACTCCAAACCATGAGTGGGCCTTTCTTTCTTCATTGGCAAATTGCAAGAATCTAATTGTCTTAGATATATCATTCAATCCATTGAATGGAATTCTTCCAACTTCTATTGGAAGTCTCTCTACATTGTCAGTTAAAATTCTACTACGCAAGTATACGTATCGAATAGATAGTATATTAACAAGTAGAGTATCGATCCCACAGAGAATTGATCTAAAATTTTACTAAGTACTAAAATTATAATAATTTATATCCAAACAATCAAATTCGAATAACTAAATTACTTAACTAAAACTAATTAACTAAAATTTATACTAAAACGAAAAATCAAAGCAACAATATAATTGGGTAAAAATCAAATCAAACAAGCCTAGGATTAATATCCCTCACACTTCATTTAAATCTTACCTCTCTTCCTTAACTTATTTAAATGGGTTGAAGTGCTAACCTAGAGTCCTAAATTATTTATAAAGGTCTCTCGACTCATCCTATAAAAATATCTATTTTAATCAAAACATTATATCCCTATGTGAATTGAAATTAAAACAGACTCATTAAGTTCAGGTTCTAATCTGGCTACATATGGCTTATAGGTATATCTCTATCCTATAGGCAAATCAATTAATATGATCATATACTATCTCAATTTTAGTTTACTCTAGTCTCCCTTTCCCAAGTTTGTTTAGGTTCCTAGATCAATTTAATTTGCGGCCAAGCAATTAAAAGCATTAAGAAAAAATTAGAATAAACAATTCAAATCCCATTAAAAATAAGTAAGAAAGAGATTAAAAACTTAGATTACATGTGAATTCAATTGCAATCCTAGAAAAAGAAAATTAGCTACTCATAATTGCCAAAACAAATAACATTGTATAAAATTCAACCATTGAGAGTAACAAGAAAAATAAAAGCCAAGAAAGAAAACAAAACAATATTTGCCGCCTTGATCTCTAAGTTTCAGCCTCAACTTCTAGCTTCTTGAATCTCTCCAAAGTTCTCTACTTTGATGCTATTAAACATATCCTATATATACTAATAAATTTAACCTAAAGTTCCTTAAGCTGACCTAAGGTTTAATTGGGCTTAAAAGTGTAATGAGAGGCCCAAAAATCAATTGACAATCTTTACAAATTTCCATTCCCGATACAGTACGTCCAATTATTTTCCAACATCATTTTCTCTATAATCAAGGCAGAACTGGGCAAAGTGATCTTCATAAAAGTTGTAGCTCTGTCTCTTAGCTTTCCAGTGGACTAAAAATCGCATCATTTAGAGTTCTGTAACTCAAGATATAGCTAAAATACTAAAGTATATGCAAGTAGATTCTAGGTCTTTCAACATCTTACTTTTCAAAATTAAGTCCAATCACTTTTAATCCTACAAAAGAAATTTAAAAACTAATTAAAAGGAATAACATAAAATTAAAATAGCTAACTTAAAAGTAACCAAATTATAAAAACAATTAAAAATACGTAAATTATAATTAAAAATTTAAGACTTAGCTAATATTTCATAACAAAATTGGACTAAAATAATTCTATAAAATAGAATTATCATGCATCACTTCAAGAGTTCCGTGCCATGGTTTGCAAAATTAAAGGTACCATTCCTACAGAAATTGGTAGCTTAAGCAACATTAGAATTTTGCAACTTGCTCAAAATGAATTGAGGGGATCTATTCCAAGAAGCATTGGAAATTTAACTACACTTAAAGAATTATGTTTGGAGGAAAACAGTTTGGAAGGTAAGATTCTACATCTGATTTTTAAGCTTATATTTTGGTTTTCATTATTTCCTACTTAAGATTCCATTTTTGGTTTAAAATTCCTAATACAAGAAGTTATACATGCTAATTCTTATAGTAATTGAAAAGTACCTTCTACTTCTAATTAATTAAAATATATAAAAGAAAAATATGAATAAGAATTATTAATATTTAAAAAGGTTTAATATAATGGTATTATAATATTTTTTGGTTATATATAATTTTTCTTTTGTAATTTTTTTTGCGTGTTCTTTTTTCAATATCTATCTCCATGAAAACTTAAATGTTAAAATTAGTCAAATTTTAAATCAATTAATATCATAATTTTTTTTATAGTTTCTTAGTGTTAAAAATTAAAAGATTACGATATAGTAACAAATATTTAATAGATTTTTTAATATTCACACTTTGCCTCTTAATGATTCATGAAATTTTACAAAAAAAAATAATAATATTATTTCAGATTTATCTTTTTTTTTTTAATTTTTCACTTGACTTTATTTATTTTTATTTGATTTCTTTATTTTCAATTAACAAAAAGATTTTTTACTTTAAAACTTACAATTTGGTTTAAGAAAGTTAAATATTTTGTTTTATTTATTTACAAAAAATAAATAAAAATACTATCAAATAATTTGTTTATATCCTATAGCATATCTACATCAATTTTGTCAAATATTATATTAAATTCTATTTAAACTACTTTTAAAAGAATTCAAACATTATCTTAATTTAAGTTATAATTTCATAAATTTGAAGTAAATAGTTTCACTAATTATGAATCGTATTAATATTAAGAAAATGGCTATTCAATAAAAGACGTCTTGCAACTCGATTTTTATTGTGTTTGCAAGTGATGAAATCCTTGGGAAGTGGGTAGATGGTCTTTCTATGGAGACATATGTCATACATGTCATGACCCGAAACTCCCATCGAACCTGTGACAACTGCCGCGACGTCCCGATAGGCACTCATTATCCCGAATGCCGATCGGAACCTTGCAAGGCTTAGCATCAGCTTCCGCATCTCCCCGGTAAGCGACAGTTATTAAATCTTGCATTTCAAGAAATCATAATTCATTTCCAAATCAAATCAATAAAATATTATTTTTTTGGCTCACAAGGGCATTTTCATCATTTTTCTTTGAAAATACCAAAACCCGCCAAAAACATGGTGTAAAAGCTAAATATGTTCATACATATTTTAAATCAAATAATTAAAGTATAAAATTACTTTTACAATGACATGTGGGCCCCCAACTAACCAATAAGATGCGAGTCTGTGAACCTATAATTTTGTCAATGCAAGGCTAACTGAAGTTCTTGATGCAATCGACTATCTACAGGCTATCCCGAACCTGAAATGTGGAGAATTGAGGGTGGTGAGATTATAAAATCCCAGTGAGTAAATGGAGACAATTAAAAAATAATTAACTTCAGCAAATTTTTCACATCACGAATATTCATTTCAACCAAATAATCAATATGGCTCGTGAATTACTCAAAACTTGGCTCATGCCAAATCCTGTACTCAGTGACACCTGGACCAGGGGTATCCAACCGAGTCAGCCAATGCTGTTAAAAATTCATATTTCGCATAAATCATAATTTTATTTTGAAATATAACCGTTCCTTGGCGTTGGCTGAGTCTCACTCTCACGCGGTGGTCCACGTGAAGTGCACTCAAAAAGCCCACCTCAGGAGATACCCTATGCGCCTCTACGATCGAGGTGAGAATATAAAGGAGTTTACCGTGCCCCTCTAATAGGCTGGCCTATGGAACCCCCCACCACTGCAGTAGCTAATCTTTTATCTACCACCTGATTTATAAAATCTTTTTCTGCATGACATGGCAATTTATCGCAACCTAGCCTTTCAAGGCTAAATA